>NW_025533510.1:260000-310000 GCF_020615455.1 Coregonus clupeaformis | reverse complement strand
TGTCTCTCTCTGTCTCTCTCTGTCTCTCTCTCTCTGTCTCTCTGTCTCTCAGTCTCTCTGTCTGTCAGTCTCTCTCTCTCTGTCTCTCTCTCTCTGTCTCTGTCTCTCTGTCTCTCTGTCCCTCTCTCTCTGTCTCTCTGTCTGTTTCTCTCTCTGTGTCTCTCTCTCTCTGTCTCGCTGTCTCTCTCTGTCTCTCTATGTCTCTCTGTCTCTAGATAATAAACAAAAGTGAAATAAACGATAAAAAATGAACAGTAAACATTACACTCATTAAACAGAAGTTTCAAAAGAATAAAGACATTACAAATGTCATATTATGTATATATACAGTGTTGTAACAATGTGAAAATAGTTAAAGTACAAATGGGAAAATAAATAAACATAAATATGGGTTGTATTTACAATGGTGTTTGTTCTTCACTGGTTGCCCTTTTCTTGTGGCAACAGGTCACAAATCTCGCAGCTGTGATGGCACACTGTGGTTTTTAATGCTTTGTGGATCTCTGTAATCTGAGGGGCGTATGTGTCTCTAATATGGTCATACATTTGGCAGGAGGTTAGGAAGTGCAGCTCCGTTTCCACCTCATTTTGTGGGCAGTGTGCACATAGCCTGTCTTCTCTTGAGAGCCAGGTCTGCCTACGGCGGCTTTCTCAATAGCAAGGCTATGCTCACTGAGTCTGTACATAGTCAAAGCTTTCCTTAATTTTGGGTCAGTCAATTAAGAAATATATAAATATTAGGACGAGCAATGTGGCATTGACTAAAATACAGTAGAATAGAATACAGATCTGAGATAAGTAAAGCAGTATGAAAACATTATTAACGTGACTAGTATTCCATTATTAAAGTGGCCAGTGATTCCATGTCTATATAGGGCAGCAGCCTCTAAGGTGCAGGGTTGAGTAACCGGGTTGTAGCCGGCTAGTGATGGCTACTTAACAGTCTGATTTCCTTGAGATAGAAGCTGTTTTTCAGTCTCTCGGTCCCAGCTTTGATACACCTGTACTGACCTCGGCTTCTGGATGATAGTGGGGTGAACAGGCCGTGGCTCGGGTGGTTGATGTCCTTGATTATCTTTTTGGCCTTCCTGTGACATCCGGTGCTGTAGGTGTCCTGGAGGGCGGGCAGTTTGCCCCCGGTGATGCGTTGGGCAGACCGCACCACCCTCTGGAGAGCCCTGCGGTTGCGGGCTGTGCAGTTGCCATACCAGGCAGTGATACTGCCCGACAGGATGCTCTCAATTGTGCATCTGTAAAAGTTTGAGGGTTTTAGGGGCCAAGCTGCATTTCTTCAGCCTTCTGAGGTTGAAGAGGCACTGTTGGGACTTCTTCACCACACTGTCTATGTGGGTGGATCCATTTCAGATTGTCAGTGATGTGTACGCCAAGGAACTTGAAGCTTTGCACCTTCTCCACTACGGTCCCGTCGATGTGGTTAGGGGGGTGCAACCTCTACTGTTTCCACGATCAGTTCCTTCATTTTGTTGAGTGAGAGGTTATTTTCCTTGCACCATACTCCCAGAGCCCTCACCTCCTCCCTGTAGGCTGTCTCATCATTGTTGGTAATCAAGCCTACTACTGTTGTGTCGTCTGCAAACTTGATGATTGAGTTGGAGGCGTGCTTGGGCCACACAGTCATGGGTGAACAGGGAGTACAGGAGGGGCTGAGCACGCACCCTTGTGGGGCCACTGTGTTGAGGATCAGCAAAGTGGAGGTGTTGTTCCCTACCTTCACCACATGGGAGTGGCCCCTTCAGGAAGTCCATGAACCAGTTGCACAGGGCGGGGTTCAGACCCAGGACCCCGAGCTTAATGATGAGCTTGGAGGGTACTATGGTGTTGAAGGCTGATCTGTAGTCAATTAACAGCATTCTTACTTAGGTATTCCTCTTGTCCAGACGGGATAGGGCAGTGTGCAGTGCAATGGTGATTACATCGTCTGTGGATCTGTTGGGGCGGTAAGCAAATTGAAGTGGGTCTAGAGTGTCAGGTAAGGTAGAGGTGATATGATCCTTAACTAGTCTCTCAAAGCACTTCATGATGACAGAGGTGAGTGCTACGGGGCGATAGTCATTTAGTTACGTCTGTTTTGTATCCCTGGTTTCCACACATTTTGACATGTTCTTTTTGTATTAGGCCTACAGTATATACAGTAGGGGAGAGGGTGTACTAAGCTGACATATGGAATATTCATTTACATTAGTCATTTAGTTACCTTTGCTTTCTTATTTTAACTGCTTGTTGTTCTAGTGCCCTCGCCAATTTGTTGATATATATGTTGAAGAGGGTGGGGCTTAAACTGCATCCCTGTCTCACCCCTTGACCCTGTGGAAAGAAATGTGTGTTTACTGACAATTTTAACTGCACACTTGTTGTTTGTGTACATGGATTTTATAATGTCATGTTTTTTTCCCCAACACCGCTTTCCATCAATTTGTATAGCAGACCCGCAAGCCAAATTGAGTCAAAAGCTTTTTTGAAATCAACAAAGCATGAGAATACTTTGCCTTTGTTTTGGTTGGTTTCTTTGTCAATTAGGGTGTGCAGGGTGAATACGTGGTCTGTCGTATGGTAATTTGGTAATAAGCCAATTTGATATTTGCTCTGTACATTGTTTTCACTGAGGAAATGTAAGAGTCTGCTGTTAATGATAATGCAGAGGTTTTTCACAAGTTTGCTTTTGATGCATATCCCACGGTAGTTATTGGGGTCAAATTTGTCTCCACTTTTGTGGATTGGGGTGATCAGTCCTTGGTTCCAAATATTGGGGAAGACATCAGAGCTGAGGATGATGTTAAAGAGTTTAAGTATAGCCAATTGGAATTTGTGATCTGTATATTTGATCATTTCATTTAAGTTACCATCAACACCACAGGCCTTTTTGGGTTGGAGGATTTGTATTTTGTCCTGTAGTTCATTCAATGTAGTTGGACAATCCAGTGGGTTCTGGCAGTCTTTAATAGCTGATTCTAAGATTTGTATTTGATCATGTATATGTTTTTGCTGTTGTTTCTTTGTTATAGGGCCAAAAAGATTGGAGAAGTGGTTTACCCATACATCTCCGTTTTGGATAGAGAACTCTCCGTGTTGTTGTTTGTTTAGTGTTTTCCAATTTTCCCAGAAGTGGTTAGAGTCTATGGATTCTTCAATTACATTGAGCTGATTTCTGACGTGCTGTTCCTTCTTTTTCCGTAGTGTATTTCTGTATTGTTTTAGTGATTCACCATAGTGAAGGCGTAGGCTCAGGTTTTCTGGGTCTCTATGTTTTTGGTTGGATAGGTTTCTCAATTTCTTTCTTAGGTTTTCGTTTCTTCATCAAACCATTTGTCATTGTTTTTAATTTTTAGATTTGTAGGGAAGCTGAAAGGTCAAGTATACTGTTCAGGCTTTCTACTGAAAAGTTTACCCCTTCACTATTACAGTGAAATGTTTTGTCCAGGAAGTTGTCTGAAAGGGATTTCTTAATATTGTGCAGTTCCTTTGGCTTTGATGCCTCATGATTCAGTATTGCTCTGTTCAAGTAGACTGTGATTTTGCTGTGGTCTGATAGGGGTGTCAGTGGGCTGACTGTGAATGCTCTGAGAGACTGGGTTGAGGTCAGTGATAAAGTAATCTACAGTACTACTGCCAAGAGATGAGCTGTAGGTGTAGGTGTGGCCCTCCTGTAGCTCAGTTGGTAGAGCATGGCACTTGCAACGCAAGGGTTGTGGGTTCGATTCCCACGGGGGCCAGTATGAAAAATGTATGCACTCACTAATTGGAAGTCGCTCTGGGTAATAGCATCTGCTAAAATGTAAATTGGATCACTGACCATACAACTTTGTGGTCCTCTGTAGCTCAATTGGTAGAGCATGGCACTTGTAATGCCAGGGTAGTGGGTTCGATCCCCGGGACCACCCATATGTAAAAATGTTTGTGCACATGACTGTAAGTCGCTTTGGATAAAAGCGTCTGCTAAATGGCATATTATTATTGCCTACCATTGACTATGTACAGACCCAGTGTGTGACAGAGCTGCAGGAGTTGTGACCCGGTTATGTTGTCGTAGTTGTGCCTAGGGGGGTATATGGGGGAGGGAATGCTGTCACCTCCAGGTAGGTGTTTGTCCCCCTGTGTGCTGAGGGTGTCAGGTTCTTGTCCAGTTCTGGCATTTAGGTCGCCACAGACTAGAACACGTCCCTGGGCCTGGAAATGGTTGATCTCCCCCTCTAGGATGGAGAAGCTGTCTTCATTAAAGTATGGGGATTCTAGTGGGGGGATATAGGTAGCACACAGGAGGAAATCTTTCTCTATTGAGATAATTTTCTTTTGAATTTCTAGCCAAATGTAAAATGTTCCTTTTTTGATTAATTGAATAGAGTGAGTTAGGTCTGCTCTATACCAAATTAGCATACCCCCTGAGTCCCTTCCCTGTTTCACACCTGGTAGTTTGGTGGATGGGACTACCAGCTCTCTGTAACCTAGAGGGCAACCAGTGGGTCCGTCTCCTCTATACCATGTTTCTTGTAGGATGACAATGTCTGTATTTCTGATTTCTTTGATGAAGTCTGGGTTCCTGCTCTTTAGGCCAAAGGCAGATGACCTCAGACCTTGTATATTCCAGGATGAGATAGTGAAGGCTTTGTATTCCATAGTGTCCAGTGTTGTTTTCGTGTAGTTTAGGCTTTGCAGAGCATGTTGAGCATCTGGTACATACTGTAGATCGCAGGATGGGGCTTGGGCAGGTGTATTAGTGGGGGTTGGGCCTGTTGCTCTGCTCACAGCCTGGGCATATGTGAGCTGTCTTGTTGAGGTCCTTGCTGCAGGGGCGGAGGGCATGGGGAGGCATAGGTCTGATCGGGGGGGCTATAGAGGGTGTGGCCAGGGTTTGTTGGGGGGGTGGGGTGGGGGGTGGGGGTCTCAGCTGGTGATGCTGTGGTCTGGGTGTGGGTTCGCCCTGTGTAGGTCCTTCAGAGGGGGTCTCTCTCTCACAGCTCCCACTGGCTAGACCAGCCCCTCTCCCCCCTCTCCCCCTCTCCCCCTCTCTCTCTCTCACAGCTCCCACTGGCTAGACCAGCCCCTCTCCCCCCTCTCCCCCCTCTCCCCCTCTCTCTCTCTCTCTCACAGCTCCCACTGGCTAGACCAGCCCCTCTCCCCCCTCTCCCCCCTCTCTCTCTCTCTCTCACAGCTCCCACTGGCTAGACCAGCCCCTCTCCCCCCTCTCCCCCTCTCCCCCCTCTCTCTCTCTCACAGCTCCCACTGGCTAGACCAGCCCCTCTCCCCCCTCTCCCCCCTCTCTCTCTCTCACAGCTCCCACTGGCTAGACCAGCCCCCTCTCCCCCCTCTCCCCCTCTCCCCCTCTCTCTCTCTCTCTCACAGCTCCACTGGCTAGACCCAGCCCCCTCTCCCCCCTCTCCCCCTCTCCCTCTCTCTCTCTCTCACAGCTCCCACTGGCTAGACTAGCCCCTCTCCCCCCTCTCCCCCTCTCCCCCTCTCCCCCTCTCTCTCTCCCACAGCTCCCACTGGCTAGACCAGCCCCTCTCCCCCCTCTCCCCCTCTCCCCCTCTCTCTCTCTCTCTCACAGCTCCCACTGGCTAGACCAGCCCCTCTCCCCCCTCTCCCCCTCTCCCCCCTCTCTCTCTCTCTCTCACAGCTCCCACTGGCTAGACCAGCCCCTCTCCCCCCTCTCCCCCTCTCCCCCTCTCTCTCTCTCCACAGCTCCCACTGGCTAGACCAGCCCCCTCTCCCCCCTCTCCCCCTCTCCCCCTCTCTCTCTCACAGCTCCCACTGGCTAGACCAGCCCCTCTCCCCCTCTCCCCCTCTCCCCCTCTCTCTCTCTCTCTCACAGCTCCCACTGGCTAGACCAGCCCCTCTCCCCCCTCTCCCCCTCTCTCTCTCTCTCTCTCTCTCTCACAGCTCCCACTGGCTAGACCAGCCCCCTCTCCCCCCTCTCCCCTCTCTCTCTCTCTCTCACAGCTCCACTGCTAGACCAGCCCCTCTCCCCCCTCTCCCCCTCTCCCCCTCTCTCTCTCTCTCACAGCTCCCACTGGCTAGACCAGCCCCTCTCCCCCTCTCCCCCTCTCTCTCTCTCACAGCTCCCACTGGCTAGACCAGCCCCCTCTCCCCCCTCTCCCCCTCTCCCCCTCTCTCTCTCTCTCTCACAGCTCCCACTGGCTAGACCAGCCCCTCTCCCCCTCTCCCCCCTCTCCCCCTCTCTCTCTCTCTCACAGCTCCCACTGGCTAGACCAGCCCCTCTCCCCCTCTCCCCCCTCTCCCCCCTCTCCCCCCTCTCTCTCTCTCACAGCTCCCACTGGCTAGACCAGCCCCTCTCCCCCCTCTCCCCCCTCTCTCTCTCTCAATTCAATTCAATTCAAGTCAATTCAATTCAATTCAATTTACTCTCTCTCACTGTCATTGTCACCGGCAGCAGTCTCCCTCCTCCACCACCCCACTGCTCTGAGCCAGTCTAGCTTCCTCTCCACCCCCCATGTCTGGCAGCCTGTCTGGAACCCCTCCCCTTTTGGAAAGCAGAGGGAGGAGGGGTGGGGTGTAAGCCTGCCCACATCAGGAGCATGTAATACAGCCATTCTTTTGAATGAATGCGAGAGGGGCGCTGGAAAAAATTGTCAAGATGTGGGGTGTCTATTCACCATAGGTAACATCGCTGCATCGTGCCTAGGTTGGAATGACGTGAGAAATGTGGAACCATAGAGGCCGACTCTGACAGCGGGAGCTGCTGTACAAGTTGTCAGCCCTGTATAGGGCCACTGTCGACGGCTCTTCCCCGGAGTCCCGCTACTCCCGAGCCCCATGCAAAACATAACGGTACCGGGCAGCTCCATCAACTCCAACTCCAATGTCATTTGCTCCTGCAACTGCAGTGGATCCCAGTCACAGGGGATGGATAGATGTAAGTAACTACGCATTTATTACACTACGTTGCAGTTTCAAAATGAAACCGATTTGCGCATTTATTGTTACAACGCGCGACCCGAAAGAGCGACAGGACAATTGGTTTAACCTGTAACGGTTACATTGTGACAGTAGTCTCTCGACCGAGCGTAACCGCAATATAGCTTTTTGTTGAATTTCGTGTGTGTTTTAGATAAACGGTGATGTATTTATTCGCTGGATGGTTGGTGGATGGTTGGTGGCAGGCTGTTTTCGATCATTCTATCCATCGGAGTTTTAGAAAACGCAGCCGTGACGTGTGGTGCATTGAATTAGGATGTGATTTAATTGAGGTCACAATGATTTTGGACTTCGATTGTATTATTTTTTATATTAATGAAGTTAATAATGGTAATGTCGATGGTTATGTTGGGTGCAAATTTCCAAATTTCTGTCTGTTTCTCAGTGAAACCTAACTCGAACCTACGCGTCCATGTCAAATTACGTCTGCAGCTCTATAGGGGCTGCGCAGACATTCGCCAAAACTCCTGCAGTCTCGGCTAACTTGGCGTACTCCCACAATCAAAAATGTCTCATAGTTCGGGAGGCGTAGGCCTACATACAGTAGGCTGCAATAGGGGCCAGGCAGGCTGCAGCTAACGGTTCAGACTGGAAACAGCTATTTCTCTGTCATCTGTACCCTGGCCTACACCTAGACAGGCAGGCAGGCGGTGGGTTCACAGCAGACAGACAGGCAGGCAGGCGGTGGGTTCACAGCAGACAGACAGGCAGGCAGGCGGTGGGTTCACAGCAGACAGACAGGCAGGCAGGCGGTGGGTTCACAGCAGACAGACAGGCAGGCAGGCGGTGGGTTCACAGCAGACAGACAGGCAGGCAGGCGGTGGGTTCACAGCAGACAGACAGGCAGGCAGGCGGTGGGTTCACAGCAGACAGACAGGCAGGCAGGCGGTGGGTTCACAGCAGACAGACAGGCAGGCAGGCGGTGGGTTCACAGCAGACAGACAGGCAGGCAGGCGGTGGGTTCACAGCAGACAGACAGGCAGGCAGGCGGTGGGTTCACAGCAGACAGACAGGCAGGCAGGCGGTGGGTTCACAGCAGACAGACAGGCAGGCAGGCGGTGGGTTCACCCTACCCCCACCTTCCCCAGAGCAGAGCAGAGCAGACAGTCTTTCCTAAGCGTCCAGACAGGGCTGTCTGAATCACACAGTGGACAAAGGCCTTGCAATAATGAGCATGGGAACTAACGGTATCTCACCGGGACCCAGCCTGGTGTGTGTTAGTGCAGTGGGAACTAACGGTATCTCACCGGGACCCAGCCTGGTGTGTGTTAGTGCAGTGGGAACTAACGGTATCTCACCGGGACCCAGCCTGGTGTGTGTTAGTGCAGTGGGAACTAACGGTATCTCACCGGGACCCAGCCTGGTGTGTGTTAGTGCAGTGGGAACTAACGGTATCTCACCGGGACCCAGCCTGGTGTGTGTTAGTGCAGTGGGAACTAACGGTATCTCACCGGGACCCAGCCTGGTGTGTGTTAGTGCAGTGGGAACTAACGGTATCTCACCGGGACCCAGCCTGGTGTGTGTTAGTGCAGTGGGAACTAACGGTATCTCACCGGGACCCAGCCTGGTGTGTGTTAGTGCAGTGGGAACTAACGGTATCTCACCGGGACCCAGCCTGGTGTGTGTTAGTGCAGTGGGAACTAACGGTATCTCACCGGGACCCAGCCTGGTGTGTGTTAGTGCAGTGGGAACTAACGGTATCTCACCGGGACCCAGCCTGGTGTGTGTTAGTGCAGTGGGAACTAACGGTATCTCACCGGGACCCAGCCTGGTGTGTGTTAGTGCAGTGGGAACTAACGGTATCTCACCGTACCCAGCCTGGTGTGTGTTAGTGCAGTGGGAACTAACGGTATCTCACCGGGACCCAGCCTGGTGTGTGTTAGTGCAGTGGGAACTAACGGTATCTCACCGGGACCCAGCCTGGTGTGTGTTAGTGCAGTGGGAACTAACGGTATCTCACCGGGACCCAGCCTGGTGTGTGTTAGTGCAGTGGGAACTAACGGTATCTCACCGGGACCCAGCCTGGTGTGTGTTAGTGCAGTGGGAACTAACGGTATCTCACCGGGACCCAGCCTGGTGTGTGTTAGTGCAGTGGGAACTAACGGTATCTCACCGGGACCCAGCCTGGTGTGTGTTAGTGCAGTGGGAACTAACGGTATCTCACCGGGACCCAGCCTGGTGTGTGTTAGTGCAGTGGGAACTAACGGTATCTCACCGGGACCCAGCCTGGTGTGTGTTAGTGCAGTGGGAACTAACGGTATCTCACCGGGACCCAGCCTGGTGTGTGTTAGTGCAGTGGGAACTAACGGTATCTCACCGGGACCCAGCCTGGTGTGTGTTAGTGCAGTGGGAACTAACGGTATCTCACCGGGACCCAGCCTGGTTTGTGTTAGTGCAGTGGGAACTAACGGTATCTCACCGGGACCCAGCCTGGTGTGTGTTAGTGCAGTGGGAACTAACGGTATCTCACCGGGACCCAGCCTGGTGTGTGTTAGTGCAGCCTATAGTTGTGACAAATGGCCCAAATATATTCTAAAATGTAAATGAGGTGTAGAAGAGACTCTTGTCCCAGCTGTCTGGTGGAGCTAGAGGAAGACTGTCCCAGCTGTCTGGTGGAGCTAGAGGAAGACTGTCCCAGCTGTCTGGTGGAGCTAGAGGAAGACTGTCCCAGCTGTCTGGTGGAGCTAGAGGAAGACTGTCCCAGCTGTCTGGTGGAGCTAGAGGAAGACTGTCCCAGCTGTCTGGTGGAGCTAGAGGAAGACTGTCCCAGCTGTCTGGTGGAGCTAGGAGGAAGACTGTCCCAGCTGTCTGGTGGAGCTAGAGGAAGACTGTCCCAGCTGTCTGGTGGAGCTAGAGGAAGACTGTCCCAGCTGTCTGGTGGAGCTAGAGGAAGACTGTCCCAGCTGTCTGGTGGAGCTAGAGGAAGACTGTCCCAGCTATCTGGTGGAGCTAGAGGAAGACTGTCCCAGCTGTCTGGTGGAGCTAGAGGAAGACTGTCCCAGCTGTCTGGTGGAGCTAGAGGAAGACTGTCCCAGCTGTCTGGTGGAGCTAGAGGAAGACTGTCCCAGCTGTCTGGTGGAGCTAGAGGAAGACTGTCCCAGCTGTCTGGTGGAGCTAGAGGAAGACTGTGAAATGTCCTTAGATTGATTATAGATCAACCTCTTATGTTGGGAAAATGTTTAGTCCAATATGAGTTGTTACAAAACTAATAAAATAAAATGTTATATGTCACATACTTTGTAAACAACAGTTGTAGACTAACGGTGCAATGCAGAGAGAAGAATATAAAATAATATAAAATAATAAATACATTAATTATTAATGATAACTTGGCTATATACTACATCTAGAACCATCCATAGAACTACATCTAGAACCATCCATAGAACTACATCTAGAACCATCCATAGAACTACATCTAGAACCATCCATAGAACTACATCTAGAACCATCCATAGAACTACATCTAGAACCATCCATAGAACTACATCTAGAACCATCCATAGAACTACATCTAGTGGCTATATACAGTGCATTCTGAAAGTATTCAGGCCCCTCCCTTTTTCCAATAGCCTTATTCTAAAATTGATTAAATTATTTTTTCCCTCATCAATCCACACACAATACCCCATAATGACAAAGCAAAAACTGGTTTTTAGACATGTTGACACATTTATTACAAATAAAAAACAGAAATACCTTATTTACATGAGTATTCAGACCCTTTGCTATGAGACTCGAAATTGAGCTCAGGTGCATCCTGTTTCCATTGATCATCCTTGAGATGTTTCAACAACTTGATTGGAGTTCACCTGTGGTAAGTTCAATTGTTTGGATTGATTTGGAAAGGCACACACCTGTCTATATAAGGTCCCACAGTTGACAGTGCATGTCAGAGCAAAAACTAAGCCATGAGGTCGAAGGAATTGTACGTAGAGCTCCGAGACAGTGGCCTCCATCATTCTTAAATGGAAGAAGTTTGGAACCACCAAGACTCTTCGTAGAGCTGGCCGCCCGGCCAAACTGAGCAATCGGGGGAGAAGGGCCTTGGTCAGGGAGGTGACCAAGGACCGGATGGTCACTTTGACAGAGCTCCAGAGTTCCTCTGTGGAGAGGGGAAAACCTTCCAGAAGGACAACCATCTCTGCAGCACTCCACCAATCAGGCCTTTATGGTAGAGTGGCCAGACGGAAGCCACTCCTCAGTAAAAGGCACATGACAGCCCGCTAAGAGTTTTCCAAAAGGCACCTAAAGGACTCTCAGATCATGAGAAACAAGATTCTCTGGTCTGATGAAACCAAGATTGAACTGTTTGGCCTGAATGCCAAGTGTCACGTCCGGAGGAAACCTGACACCATCCCTACGGTGAACCATGGTGGTGGCAGCATCATGCTGTGGGGATGTTTTTCAGTGGCAGGAACTGGGAGACTAGTCAGGATTGAGGGAAAGATGAACGGAGCAAAGCACAGAGAGATCCTTGATGAAAACCTGCTCCAGAGCGCTCAGGACCTCAGACTGGGGTGAAGGTTCATCTTCCAACAGGACAACGACCCTAAGTACACAGCCAAGACAACGCAGGAGTGGCTTCGGGACAAGTCTCTGAATGTCCTTGAGTGGCCCAGCCAGAGCCCAGACTTGAACCTGATCGAAAATATCTGGAGAGACTTGAAAATAGCTGTGCAGCATGCTCCCCATCCAACCTGACAGAGCTTGAGAGGATCTGCAGAGAAGAATGGGAGAAACTTCCCAAAAACAGGTGTGCCAAGCTTGTAGCATCATACCCAAGAAAACACAAGGCTGTAATTGCTGCCAAAGATGATTCAACAATGTATTGAGTAAAGGGTCTGAATACTTATGTAAATGTGATATTTCCGTTTTAAATTTTTAACAAATCTGCCAAAAATAAACATAAACAGTTTTTGCTTTGTCATTATGGGGTATTGTGTGTAGATTGATGAGGAAAAACAATATTTTATCAATTTTAGAATAAGGCTGTAACGTAACAAAATCTGGAAAAAGTGAAGGGGTCTGAATACTTTCCGAATGCACTGTACATAGGGTACCTGTACTGAATCAATCTGCAGGTGTACGAGGTAATTGATATGTACATATAGGTAGGGGTAAAGTGACTAGACAACAGGATAGATAATAGACAGTAGCAGCAGTATACTGTAGGTAGGGGTAAAGTGACTAGACAACAGGATAGATAATAGACAGTAGCAGCAGTATACTGTAGGTAGGGGTAAAGTGACTAGACAACAGGATAGATAATAGACAGTAGCAGCAGTATACTGTAGGTAGGGGTAAAGTGACTAGACAACAGGATAGATAATAGACAGTAGCAGCAGTATACTGTAGGTAGGGGTAAAGTGACTAGGCAACAGGATAGATAATAGACAGTAGCAGCAGTATACTGTAGGTAGGGTAAAGTGACTAGGCAACAGGATAGATAATAGACAGTAGCAGCAGTATACTGTAGGTAGGGGGTAAAGTGACTAGACAACAGGATAGATAATAGACAGTAGCAGCAGTATACTGTAGGTAGGGGTAAAGTGACTAGACAACAGGATAGATAATAGACAGTAGCAGCAGTATACTGTAGGTAGGGGTAAAGTGACTAGACAACAGGATAGATAATAGACAGTAGCAGCAGTATACTGTAGGTAGGGGTAAAGTGACTAGGCAACAGGATAGATAATAGACAGTAGCAGCAGTATACTGTAGGTAGGGGTAAAGTGAGGCATCAGGATAGATAATAGACAGTAGCAGCAGTATACTGTAGGTAGGGGTAAAGTGACTAGGCAACAGGATAGATAATAGACAGTAGCAGCAGTATACTGTAGGTAGGGGTAAAGTGACTAGACAACAGGATAGATAATAGACAGTAGCAGCAGTATACTGTGGGTAGGGGTAAAGTGACTAGACAACAGGATAGATAATAGACAGTAGCAGCAGTATACTGTAGGTAGGGGTAAAGTGACTAGACAACAGGATAGATAATAGACAGTAGCAGCAGTATACTGTAGGTAGGGGTAAAGTGACTAGGCAACAGGATAGATAATAGACAGTAGCAGCAGTATACTGTAGGTAGGGGTAAAGTGAGGCATCAGGATAGATAATAGACAGTAGCAGCAGTATACTGTAGGTAGGGGTAAAGTGACTAGGCAACAGGATAGATAATAGACAGTAGCAGCAGTATACTGTAGGTAGGGGTAAAGTGACTAGACAACAGGATAGATAATAGACAGTAGCAGCAGTATACTGTAGGTAGGGGTAAAGTGACTAGACAACAGGATAGATAATAGACAGTAGCAGCAGTGTGTTGTAAGTAGGGTTAAAGTTACTGTACTCTGACACCACCTGGTATAGAGGTTCTGGATGGCAGGGAGCTCGGCCGCAGTGATGTACTGGGCCGTACGCACTACCATCGGAATCCAAGCAGTTGCCATACCAAGCGGTGATGCAGCCAGTCAAGATGCTCTCAATGGTGCAACTGTATAACTTTTTGAGGATCTGAGGGCCCATTTGATCTTTTCAGCCTCTTGAGGGGGAAGAGGCGCTGCCGTGCCTTCTGTGTGGACCATGTTAAGTCCTTGGTGTTGTAGACACAGGTGTTAACATCAAAGCGGTGACCCGATCCTGTAGGTTCATGCTCTACAACATTCGCAGAGTACGACCCTACCTTACACAGAAAGCGGCACAGGTCCTAATCCAGGCACTTGTCATCTCCCGTCTGGATTACTGCAACTCGCTGTTGGCTGGGCTCCCTGCCTGTGCCTTTAAATCCCTACAATTTATCCAGAACGCTGCAGCCCGTCTGGTGTTCAACCTTCCCACTCCACTGGCTTCCAGTTGAAGCTCGCATCTACTACAAGACCATGGTGCTTGCCTACGGAGCTGTGAGGGGAACGGCACCTCCTTACCTTCAGGCTCTGAACAGAACCTACACCCAAACGAGGGCACTACGTTCATCCACCCCTGGCCTGCTAGCTCCCCTACCTCTACGGAAGCACAGTTCCCGCTCAGCCCAGTCAAAGCTATTCGCTGCTCTGGCACCCCAATGGTGGAACAAGCTCCCCCATGACGCCAGGACAGCGGAGTCACTGACCACCTTCCGGAGACACTTGAAACCCTACCTCTTTAAGGAATACCTGGAATAGTATAAAGTAATCCTTATTCCCCCACCCCCCATAAAAAAAAGAAAAAAAAAAGAAAAAGGTGGTTGTCCCACTGGCTATCATAAATTGAATGCACCAATTTGTAAGTCGCTCTGGATAAGAGTGTCTGCTAAATGACGTACATGTAAATGTGTGTGGACCATGTTAAGTCCTTTGGGATGTGGACAATGAGGTGTGTGTGGACCACGTTGGGTCCCGAGTGGCGCAGCGGTCTAAGGCACTGCATCTCAGTGGTAGAGGCGTCACTACAGACCCTGGTTCGATTCCAGGCTGTATCACAATCCATTTACATTTACGTCATTTAGCAGACACTCTTATCCAGAGCGACTTACAGTTAGTGAGTGCATACATTTAAAAAAAAAAAACATATATATCATCAATCATTCCCCGTGGGAATCGAACCCACAACCCTGGCATTGCAAACGCCATGCTCTACCAACTGAGCTACATCCCTGCCGGCCATTCCCTCCCCTACCCTGTGCCAATTGTGCGCCGCCCCATGGGTCTCCCGGTCGCGGCCGGCTACGACAGAGCCTGGATTCGAACCAGGATCTCTAGTGGCACAGCTAGCACTGCGATGCAGTGCCTTAGACCACTGCGCCACACCGGCAGTGATTGGGAGTCCCATAGGGCGGCGAACAATTGGCCCAGTGTCGTCCGGGTTTGGCCGGGGTAGGCCGTCATTGTAAATAAGAATGTGTTCTTAACTGATTTGCCTAGTTAAGTAAAGGTTAAATAAAAAATAAAAAGTCCTTATTGATGTGGACTCTTAATAGAGTACACAGCATAGGGAATGCTACAGTGCATACATTTGTTAGAATCTGTAGTTATGCTCATTGTCTGTCTCTCGTGGGAAGGATATTTCCAGCAGACTACCTATTAATGACATAGTAGTCATTTTTATTACAAAATATCATGATACTGTATCGGACAGCATACCTGTCAAATCAAATCAAATCACATTTTATTTGTCAAATACACGTATTTAGCAGATGTTATTGCGGGTGTAGTGAAATGCTTGTGCTTCTAGCTCCAACAGTGCAGTAATATCTAACAAGTAATATCTAACAATTTCACAACATATACCCAATACACACAAATCTAAGGTATTTAAGAATATATACATATATGGACAAGCAATGACAGGGCGGCATGGACTAAGATACAGTAGAATATTATAGAATACAGTATATACATATGAGATGAGTAGTGCAAGATATGTAAACATTATTAAAGTGACTAGTGTTCCGTTTCTTAAAGTGTCCAGTGATTTCAATAGGGAGCAGCAGCCTCTAATGTGCTAGTGATGGCTATTTAACAGTCCGATGGCCTTTAGATAGAAGCTGTTTTTCATTCTCTCGGTCCCAGCTTTGATGCACCTGTACTGACCTCGCCTTCTGGATGATAGCTAGGTGAACAGGCAGTGGCTCGGGTGGTTGATGTCCTTGATGATCTTTTTGGCCTTCCTGTGACATCAGGTGGTGTAGGTGTCCTGGAGGGCGGGTAGTTTTCCCCCGGTAATGCGTTCGGCAGACCGCACCACCCTCTGGAGAGCCCTGCGGTTGTGGGCGGTGCAGTTGCCGTACCAGGCGGTGATACAGCCCGACAGGATGCTCTCAATTGTGCATCTGTAAATGTTTGTGAAGGTTTTGGGTGCCAAACCAAATGTATTCAGCCTCCTGAGGTTGAAGAGGCTCTGTTGCGCCTTCTTCACCACCCTGTCTGTGTGGGTGGACCATTTCAGTTTGTCAGTGATGTGTACGCCAAGGAACTTGAAGCTTTCCACCTTCTCCACTACGGTCCCGTCTATGTGGTTAGGGGGGTGCACCCTCTGCTGTTTCCTGAAGTCCACGATCATCTCCTTTGTTTTGTTGACGTTGAGTGAGAGGTTATTTTCCTGGCACCACACTCCCAGAGCCCTCACCTCCTCCCTGTAGGCGGTCTCGTCATTGTTGGTAATCAAGCCTGCTACTGTTGTGTCGTCTGCAAACTTGATGATTGAGTTGGAGGCGTGCTTGGCCACGCAGTCATGGGTGAACAGGGAGTACAGGAGGGGGCTGAGCACGCACCCTTGTGGGGCCCCAGTGTTGAGGATCGGCGAAGTGGAGATGTTGTTTCCTACCTTCACCACCTGGGGGCGGCCCGTCAGGAAGTCCAGGACCCAGTTGCACAGGGCGGGGTTCAGACCCAGGGCCTCGAGCTTAATGATGAGCTTGGAGGGTACTATGGTTTTGAATGCTGAGCTATAGTCAATGAATAGCATTCTTACATAGGTATTCCTCTTGTCCAGATGGGATAGGGCAGTGAGATGGTGATTGCATCGTCTGTGGATCTATTGGGGCGGTAAGCAAATTGAAGTGGGTCTAGAGTGTCAGGTAAGGTAGAGGTGATATGATCCTTGACTAGTCTCTCAAAGCACTTCATGATGACAGAGGTGAGTGCTACGGGGCGATAGTAATTTAGTTACGTCTGTTTTGTATCCCTGGTTTCCACACATTTTGACATGTTCTTTTTGTATTAGGCCTACAGTATATACAGTAGGGGAGAGGGTGTACTAAGCTGACATATGGAATTGTTTTAAGGGTCATACTATGGATCATTTAGCTATTTGATTTTGAATTAGATATAAAACATATATATAGCTCACACAGGAGGAAATGTCTCTCTGTTGAGATAATTTCCCAATTTATTTCTAACCAGATGTGAAATGTTCCTGTTTTAATTAATATAATAGAGTGGGTTATGTCTGATCTATACCTAATTAGCATACACCCTGAGTCCCTTCCCTGTTTCACTCCTGGTAGTTTGGTGGATGGGACTACCAGCTCTCTGTAACCTAGAGGGCAACCAGTGGATCCGTCTCCTCTATACCATGTTTCTTGTAGGATGACAATGTCTGTGTTTTCTGCTCTTTAGGCCAAAGGCAGATGACCTCAGACCTTGGATATTCATTTACATTACATTTACGTCATTTAGCAGACGCTCTTATCCAGAGCGACTTACAGTTAGTGAATACATATATATATATATATATTTTTTCTTAGGTCGCAGGATGTGGATTGGTTCGGTGTAGGAGTGGGGGTGGGGCCTGTTTGTCTGCTCACGGTCTGGGCATATGTGTGGCTGTCATGTTGAGGTCCTTGCTGCAAGCGTGGAGGGCATGGGGGAGGGGCATGGGGGAGGCAGGAGGGGCACAGGCCTGATCTGAAGGGGCCTATATACGGTGTGGCTGGGGTTGGTTTGGGGGGTGTCAACTGCTTGGGCTGGGGGTGTGGCTGGTGGTGCCGTGATCTGGGTGCAGGTCCTCTGGGTGCAGGTCCTCTGTGTCCAGGGGGAGTCTTGCAGGTCTGGGCGGGGTGCTCATCACTCTGTTGCTCCTGTGTGAGGTGCTGGGGCTGCAGTTGAGTGTGATGTCTTTCAGGGTCCTGGCAAAGGTTGGGACCGTGGTCTTGTAGAGGTGTACCTGGTCGTAGACGCTGTCCAAATCCATGGTGGGGTGATGGGCAGGTAAACATTGGGTTTAGAGGTGATGGGCCAGGGAAACATTGGGTTTAGAGGTGATGGGCCAGGGAAACATTGGGTTTAGAGGTGATGGGCCAGGGAAACATTGGGTTTAGAGGTGATGGGCCAGGGAAACATTGGGTTTAGAGGTGATGGGCCAGGGAAACATTGGGTTTAGAGGTGATGGGCCAGGGAAACATTGGGTTTAGAGGTGATGGGCCAGGGAAACATTGGGTTTAGAGGTGATGGGCCAGGGAAACATTGGGTTTAGAGGTGATGGGCCAGGTAAACATTGGGTTTAGAGGTGATGGGCCAGGGAAACATTGGGTTTAGAGGTGATGGGCCAGGTAAACATTGGGTTTAGAGGTGATGGGCCAGGGAAACATTGGGTTTAGAGGTGATGGGCCAGGGAAACATTGGGTTTAGAGGTGATGGGCCAGGGAAACATTGGGTTTAGAGGTGATGGGCCAGGGAAACATTGGGTTTAGAGGTGATGGGCCAGGTAAACATTGGGTTTAGAGGTGATGGGCCAGGTAAACATTGGGTTTAGAGGTGATGGGCCAGGGAAACATTGGGTTTAGAGGTGATGGGCCAGGGAAACATTGGGTTTAGAGGTGATGGGCCAGGGAAACATTGGGTTTAGAGGTGATGGGCCAGGGAAACATTGGGTTTAGAGGTGATGGGCCAGGGAAACATTGGGTTTAGAGGTGATGGGCCAGGAACATTGGGTTTAGAGGTGATGGGCCAGGGAAACATTGGGTTTAGAGGTGATGGGCCAGGTAAACATTGGGTTTAGAGGTGATGGGCCAGGTAAACATTGGGTTTAGAGGTGATGGGCCAGGTAAACATTGGGTTTCGAGACACAGTCACCTGCTGTATGGTGGCAGCGTGAATGTCTTTTTGTGGCAGCAGGGTAGAGATAGTAGAGATAACCAGCGAGATAGTAGAGATAACCAGCGAGATAGTAGAGATAACCAGCGAGATAGTAGAGATAACCAGCGAGATAGTAGAGATAACCAGCGAGATAGTAGAGATAACCAGCGAGATAGTAGAGATGACCACTCGTGGGTTAGGGTATAGATAACCACTCGTGTTAGGGAAAGTAGAAGTAGCTTTTTCAATCACTCCCTTGAGTTCTGCGGCCACCCTTTCCTGCTGTGTTCTCAGGTTGTTTGTGCTTGTGTGTATTATGATGTACAATGCCTTGCAAAATAATTCTTCCCCCTTGGCATTTTTCCTATTTTGTTGCATGACAACCTGTAATTTAAATTGATTTTTATTTGGATGTCATGTAATGGACATACACAAAATAGTCCAAATTGGTGACGTGAAATGAAAAAAATAACTTGTTTCAAAAAATGCAAAAAAATAAATAACGGGAAAGTGGTGCGTGCATATGTATTCACCCCCTTTGCTGTGAAGCCCCTAAATAAGATCTGGTGCAACCAATTACCTTCAGAAGTTACATAATTAGTTAAATAAAGTCCACCTGTGTGCAATCTAAGTGTCACATGATCTCAGTATATATAAACCTGTTCTGAAAGGCCCCAGAGTCTGCAACACCACTAAGCAAGGGGCACCATGAAGACCAAGGAGCTCTCCAAACAGTTCAGGGACAAAGTTGTGGATTAGGGTTGGGTTATAAAAAAATATCCGAAACTTTGAACATCCCACAGAGCACCATTAAATCCATTATTTAAAAAATATGGCACCACAACAAACCTGTCAAGAGAGGGCCGCCCACCAAAACTCACGGACCAGGCAAGAAGGGGTTAATCAGAGAGGCAACAAAGAGTCCAAAGATAACTCTGAAGGAGCTGCAAAGCTCCACAACGGAGATTGGAGTATCTGTCCATAGGACCACTTTAAGCCGTACACTCCACAGAGCTGGGCTTTACGGAAGAGTGGCCAGAAAAAAGCCATTGCTTAAAGAAAATAATAAGCAAACACGTTTGGTGTTTGCCAAAAGGCATGTGGGAGACTCCCCAAACATATGGAAGAAGATAATCTGGTCAAATGAGACTAAAATTGAGCTTTCTAGCCATCAAGGAAAATGCTATGTCTGGCGCAAACCCAACACCTCTCATCACCCCGAGAACACCATCCCCACAGTGAAGCATGGTGGTGGCATAATCATGCTGTGGGGATGTTTTTCATTGGCAGGGACTGGGAAACTGGTCAGATTTGAAGGAATGATGGATGGCGCTAAATGCAGGGAAATTCTTGAGGGAAACCGGTTTCAGTCTTCCAGAGATTTGAGACTGGGATGGAGGTTCACCTTCCAGCAGGACAATGACCCTAAGCATACTGCTAAAGCAACACTCGAGTGGTTTAAGGGGAAACATTTAAATATCTTGGAATGGCCTAGTCAAAGCCCATACCCCAATCCAATTGAGAATCTGTGGTATGACTTAAAGATTGCTGTACACCAGTGGAACCCATCCAACTTGAAGGAGCTGGAGCAGTTTTGCCTTGAAGAATGGGTAAAAATCCCAATGGCTAGATGTGCCAAGCTTATAGAGACATACCCCAAGAGACTTGCAGCTGTAATTGCTGCAAAAGGGGGCTCTACAAAGTATTGACTTTGGGGGGGTGAATAGTTATGCATGCTCAAGTTTTCTGTTTTTTTGTCTTATTTCTTATTTCTTACAAAAATATATTTTGCATCTTCAAAGTGGTAGGCATGTTGTGTAAATCAATTGATACAAACACCCAAAAAAATCAATTTTAATTCCAGGTTGTAAGGCAACAAAATAGGAAAAATGCCAAGGGGGGTGAATACTTTCGCAAGCCACTGTAGCTGGGGGACCCTAGTCAGTCCTCTGACAGCAGCTCCAGGGTGTTTGGACCCTAGTCAGTCCTCTGACAGCAGCCCCAGGGCACGCAGGGTGTTTGGACCCTAGTCAGTCCTCTGACAGCAGCCCCAGGGCACGCAGGGTGTTTGGACCCTAGTCAGTCCTCTGACAGCAGCCCCAGGGCACGCAGGGTGTTTGGACCCTAGTCAGTCCTCTGACAGCAGCCCCAGGGCACGCAGGGTGTTTGGACCCTAGTCAGTCCTCTGACAGCAGCCCCAGGCACGCAGGGTGTTTGGACCCTAGTCAGTCCTCTGACAGCAGCTCCAGGGCACGCAGGGTGTTTGGACCCTAGTCAGTCCTCTGACAGCAGCCCCAGGGCACGCAGGGTGTTTGGACCCTAGTCAGTCCTCTGACAGCAGCCCCAGGGCACGCAGGGTGTTTGGACCCTAGTCAGTCCTCTGACAGCAGCCCCAGGGCACGCAGGGTGTTTGGACCCTAGTCAGTCCTCTGACAGCAGCTCCAGGGCACGCAGTGTGTTTGGACCCTAGTCAGTCCTCTGACAGCAGCCCCAGGGCACGCAGGGTGTTTGGACCCTAGTCAGTCCTCTGACAGCAGCCCCAGGGCACGCAGGGTGTTTGGACCCTAGTCAGTCCTCTGACAGCAGCCCCAGGGCACGCAGGGTGTTTGGACCCTAGTCAGTCCTCTGACAGCAGCTCCAGGGCCTAGTGTTTGGACCCTAGTCAGTCCTCTGACAGCAGCTCCAGGGCACGCCTAGTGTTTGGACCCTAGTCAGTCCTCTGACAGCAGCCCCAGGGCACGCAGTGTGTTTGGACCCTAGTCAGTCCTCTGACAGCAGCCCCAGGGCACGCAGGGTGTTTGGACCCTAGTCAGTCCTCTGACAGCAGCCCCAGGGCACGCAGGGTGTTTGGACACCACAGTTTAGCCACTTTGTGTTTACGAAAGAGTTGGTTTTCCTCTACAAATCTCCCGTTTGAGTCTATTAGAAGCACGATCTCTGGCTTTTGTGTGTCCTCAGTGGGTGTGTTGTGGTTGTCAGGAGAGCTATCAGGGGGGCTGAGAGGGGGTGCTAAGAGGGTTGGTGGGTCCTATCTTGTCTGTCCTGCCTGGGGTCTGAAGTGGTCTGCTCTGTTGGCTTCTCTTGGGGGAGGGCTAGCTCTCTCTCATGAGTTGTTCATTGTCCCACCTCAGCTTTCTCCCCACCTCATCCAGCTTTCTCCCCACCTCCTCCAGCTTTCTCCCCTCCTCCTCCAGCTTTCTCCCCTCCTCCTCCAGCTTTCTCCCCTCCTCCTCCAGCTTTCTCCCCTCCTCCTCCAGCTTTCTCCCCTCCTCCTCCAGCTTTCTCCCCACCTCCTCCAGCTTTCTCCCCTCCTCCTCCAGCTTTCTCCCGTCCTCCTCCAGCTTTCTCCCCTCCTCCTCCAGCTTTCTCCCCTCCTCCTCCAGCTTTCTCCCGTCCTCCTCCAGCTTTCTCCCGTCCTCCTCCAGCTTTCTCCCCTCCTCCTCCAGCTTTCTCCCCTCCTCCTCCAGTTGGGCTTGTTGGAGTTGTTTCACCACAGTCCCTCTTCAGCTCTCCTGGTCTGGTTGAGGGGTGTTGTTGTACTGGTCTGTTGTCTGGATCTGTGCTGATTGTACTGGTGTTGTTGTACTGGTCTGTTGTCTGGATCTGTGCTGACTGGAATGGTGTTGTTGTACTGGTCTGTTGTCTGGATCTGTGCTGACTGGAATGGTGTTGTTGTACTGGTCTGTTGTCTGGATCTGTGCTGATTGTACTGGTGTTGTTGTACTGGTCTGTTGTCTGGATCTGTGCTGATTGTACTGGTGTTGTTGTACTGGTCTGTTGTCTGGATCTGTGCTGACTGGAATGGTGTTGTTGTACTGGTCTGTTGTCTGGATCTGTGCTGATTGTACTGGTGTTGTTGTACTGGTCTGTTGTCTGGATCTGTGCTGATTGTACTGGTGTTGTTGTACTGGTCTGTTGTCTGGATCTGTGCTGACTGGAATGGTGTTGTTGTACTGGTCTGTTGTCTGGATCTGTGCTGATTGTACTGGTGTTGTTGTACTGGTCTGTTGTCTGGATCTGTGCTGATTGTACTGGTGTTGTTGTACTGGTCTGTTGTCTGGATCTGTGCTGACTGGAATGGTGTTGTTGTACTGGTCTGTTGTCTGGATCTGTGCTGACTGGAATGGTGTTGTTGTACTGGTCTGTTGTCTGGATATGTGCTGATTGTACTGGTGTTGTTGTACTGGTCTGTTGTCTGGATCTGTGCTGACTGGAATGGTGTTGTTGTACTGGTCTGTTGTCTGGATCTGTGCTGATTGTACTGGTGTTGTTGTACTGGTCTGTTGTCTGGATCTGTGCTGATTGTACTGGTGTTGTTGTACTGGTCTGTTGTCTGGATCTGTGCTGATTGTACTGGTGTTGTTGTACTGGTCTGTTGTCTGGATCTGTGCTGACTGGAATGGTGTTGTTGTACTGGTCTGTTGTCTGGATCTGTGCTGATTGTACTGGTGTTGTTGTACTGGTCTGTTGTCTGGATCTGTGCTGATTGTACTGGTGTTGTTGTACTGGTCTGTTGTCTGGATCTGTGCTGATTGTACTGGTGTTGTTGTACTGGTCTGTTGTCTGGATCTGTGCTGACTGGAATGGTGTTGTTGTACTGGTCTGTTGTCTGGATCTGTGCTGATTGTACTGGTGTTGTTGTACTGGTCTGTTGTCTGGATCTGTGCTGATTGTACTGGTGTTGTTGTACTGGTCTGTTGTCTGGATCTGTGCTGACTGGAATGTGTTGAATCTCTGTTTAAGCTCTACCAGCTCCATCGCCAGCTGGGTGAATTTATCCTTCATATAAATGCAGGAGCGGTGCTGTTGTTGGATCTGGGTCTGTTCAGTGCTGGGGGGGGGCTTGTCTGTGGGAGGGGGTGTAACCTGACTTGCTCAGGCTTGGGGGGCGGGTCGTCACCAGGGGTCAGCTTCTCTTGCTGTGCTCTCACTTTGATCCTGTAATAGTCCTGCTGGAAAGGCTCAAGGTTGCCCTGCACCATTACTTTTCCAGACTTGTACAGGTTGACACAGGCTGTCTCAGTGTCCTCAATGTCCAGTATTCTGAGTTTCCACCCTCTCGTGACAGAGGGGTAGTGTGCTATTATAGCACTGTGCCATGTCTGTGTGGAAGATGAGGTTGCTTATATTCCAATTCTTGTAACAGTCAGCAAATAGTGTCACTGGATTCTCCTGGAGGATCTTTCTAGATGCAGCACCATGTTTTATTTGAACTACATTGGAAGTAGCTATAGATTGAACATTGGAAGTAGCTATAGATTGAACATTGGAAGTACAGTTGAAGTCGGAAGTTTACATACACCTTAGCCAAATATATTTAAACTAAGTTTTTCACAATTACGTAATTTAATCCTAGTAAAAATTCCAGTCAGGATCACCACTTTATTTTAAGAATTTGAAATGTCAGAATAATAGTAGAGAGAATTATTTATTTCAGCTTTTATTTCTTTCATCACATTCCCAGTGGGTCAGAAGTCTACATACACTGAATTAGTATTTGGTAGCATTGCCTTTAAACTGTTTAACCTGGGTCAAACGTTTCAGGTTAACTTCCACAAGCTTCGCACAATAAGTTGGGTGAATTTTGGCCCATTCCTCCTGACAGAGCTGGTGTAACTGAGTCAGGTTTGTAGGCCTCCTTGCTCGCACACGCTTTTTCAGTTCTGCCCACACATTTTCTATAGGATTGAGGTCAGGGCTTTGGGATGGCCACTCCAATACATTGACTTTGTTGTCCTTAAGCCATTTTGCCACAACTTTGGAAGTATGCTTGGGGTCATTGTCCATTTGGAAGACCCATTTGCGACCAAGCTTTAACTTCCTGACTGATGTCTTGAGATGTTGCTTCAATATATCCACATAATTTACCTTCCTCATCATGCCATCTATTTTGTGAAGTACACCAGTTGCTCCTGCAGCAAAGCACCCCCACAGCATGATGCTGACACCCCCGTGCTTCACGGTTGGGATGGTGTTCTTCGGCTTGCAAGCCACCCCCTTTTTCCTCCAAACATAACAATGGTCATTATGGCCAAACAGTTCTATTTTTGTTTCATCAGACCAGAGGACATTTCTCCAAAATGTACGATCTTTGTCCCCATGTGCAGTTGCAAACCGTAGTCTGGCTTTATAATGGCGGTTTTGGAGCAGTGACTTCTTCCTTGCTGAGCGGCCTTTCAGGTTATGTTGATATAGGACTTGTTTTACTGTGGATATAGATACTTTTGTACCTGTTTCCTCCAGCATCTTCACAAGGTCCTTTGCTGTTGTTCTGGGATTGATTTACCCCATATGTAACTCTGTGTTGTTTTCACACTGCTTTGCTTTATCTTGGCCAGGTCGCAGTTGTAAATGAGAACTTGTTCTCAACTGGTTTACCTGGTTAAATAAAGGTGAAATAAAAAATAAATAAATAAAATTTGCACTTTTCGCACCAAAGTACGTTCATCTCTAGGAGACAGAACGCGTCTCCTTCCTGAGCGGTGTGACGGCTGCGTGGTCCCATGGTGTTTATACTTGCGTACTATTGTTTGTACAGACGAACGTGGTACCTTCAGGCGTTTGGAAATTGCTCCCAAGGATGAACCAGACTTGTGGAGGTCTACAATTTTTTTTCTGAGGTCTTGGCTGATTTATTTTGATTTACCCATGATGTCAAGCAAATATCAAATCAAATCAAATCAAATGTTATTGGCCACATGCGCCGAATACAACAGGTGCAGACATTGCAGTGAAATGCTTACTTACAGCCCTTAACCAACAGTGCATTTATTTTTAATAAAAAAGTAGAATAAAACAAAAAAGTGTTGAGAAAAAAAGAGCAGAAGTAAAATAAAATAACAGTAGGGAGGCTATATATACAGGGGGGTACCGGTGCAGAGTCAAATACCGGCTAGTTGAGGTAGTTGAAGTAATATGTACATGTAGGTAGAGTTAAAGTGACTATGCATAAATAATGAACAGAGTAGCAGCAGCGTAAAAAGATGGGGTGGGGGGGGGGGGGGGGGTTAGCTGTTTAGGAGTCTTATGGCTTGGGGGTAGAAGCTGTTGAGAAGTCTTTTGGACCTAGACTTAGCACTCCGGTACCGCTTGCCGTGCGGTAGCAGAGAGAACAGTCTATGACTAGGGTGGCTGGAGTCTTGAGGGCCTTCCTCTGACACCGCCTGGTATAGAGGTCCTGGATGGCAGGAAGCTTGGCCCCAGTGATGTACTGGGCCGTACGCACTACCCTCTGTAGTGCCTTACGGTCGGAGTCCAAGCAGTTGCCATACCAGGCGGTGATGCAACCAGTCAGGATGCTCTCGATGGTGCAGCTGTATAATTTTTTGAGGATCTGAGGACCCATGCCAAATCTTTTCAGTCTCCTGAGGGGGAATAGGCTTTGTCGTGCCCTCTTCAGGACTGTCTTGGTGTGTTTGGACCATGATAGTTCTTTGGTGATGTGGACACCAAGGAACTTGAAGCTCTCAACCTGTTCCACTACAGCCCCGTCGATGAGAATGGGGGCGTGCTCAGTCCTCTTTTTTTTCATGTAGTCCACAATCATCTCCTTTGTCTTGGTCACGTTGAGGGAGAGGTTGTTATCCTGGCACCACATGGCCAGGTCTCTGACCTCCTCCCTATAGGTTGTCTCATCGTTGTCGGTGATCAGGCCTACCACTGTTGTGTCGTCAGCAAACTTAATGATGGTGTTGGAGTCGTGCCTGGCCATGCAGTCATGGGTGAACAGGGAGTACAGGAGGGGACTGAGCACGCACCTCTGAGGGGCCCCCGTGTTGAGGATCAGTGTGGCAGATGTGTTGTTACCTACCCTTACCACCTGGGGGCGGCCCGTCAGGAAGTCCAGGATCCAGTTGCAGAGGGAGGTGTTTAGTCCCAGGATCCTTAGCTTAGTGATGAGCTTTGAGGGCACTATGGTGTTGAATGCTGAGCTGTAGTCAATGAATAGCATTCTCACGTAGGTGTTCCTCTTGTCCAGGTGGGAAAGGGCAGTGTGGAGTGCAATAGAGATTGCATCATCTGTGGATCTGTTGGGGCGGTATGCAAATTGGAGTGGGTCTAGGGTTTCTGGGATAATGGTGTTGATGTGAGCCATGACCAGCCTTTCAAAGCACTTCATGGCTACAGACGTCAGTGCTACGGGTCGGTAGTCATTTAGGCAGGTTATCTTAGAGTCCTTGGGCATGGGGACTATGGTGGTCTGTTTGAAACATGTTGGTATTACAGACTCAGTCAGGGACATGTTGAAAATGTCAGTGAAGACACTTGCCAGTTGATCAGAAGCTTCTAAAGCCATGACATCATTTTCTGGAATTTTCCAAGCTGTTTAAAGGCACAGTCAACTTAGTGTATGTAAACTTCTGACCCACTGGAATTGTGATACAGTGAATTATAAGTGAAATAATCTGTCTGTAAACGACTGTTGGAAAAATTACTTGTGTCATGCACAAAGTAGATGTCCTAACCGACTTGCCAAAACTATAGTTTGTTAACAAGAAAGTTGTGGAGTGGTTGAAAAACGAGTTTTAATGACTCCAACCTAAGTGTATGTAAACTTCCGACTTCAACTGTATCTGCAATATTAAAGCTGATCTACCCCCATAAAAAAAATAAAAAAAATAAATGAATGGTATGGCTGTTGAACAAGTTGAGGAGACTAAATTACTTGGCATTACCTTAGATTGTAAACTATCATGGTCAAAACATATAGATTCAATGGTTGTAAAGATGGGGAGAGGTCTGTCCGTAATAAAGATATGTTCTGCTTTTTTGACACCACACTCCAAAAAGCAAGTCCTGCAGGCTCTAGTTTTGTCTAATCTTGATTATTGTCCAGTCATGTGGTCCGGTGCTGCAAGGAAAGACCTAGTTAAGCTGCAGCTGGCCCAGAACAGAGCGGCACGTCTTGCTCTTCATTGTAATCAGAGGGCTGATATAAATACTATGCATGCCAGTCTCTCTTGGCTAAGAGTTGAGGAGAGACTGACTGCATCACTTCTTCTTTTTATAAGAATCATTAATGTGTTGAAAATCCCAAATTGTTTGCATAGTCAATTTACACACAGCTCTGACACACACTCTTACCCCACCAGACATGCCACCAGGGGTCTATTCACAGTCCCCAAATCCAGAACAAATTCAAGAAAGCGTACAGTATTATATAGAACCATTATTCCATTTCATATTGCTCAAATAAACAGCAAACCTGGTTTCAAAAAACAGATAAAGCAACGCCTCACGGCACAACGCCTCTCCCCTATTTGACCTAGATAGTTTGTGTGTATGTATTGATATGTAGGCTACGTGTGCCTTTACATTTTTTTATGTAGTTCTGTCCTTGAGCTGTTCTTGTCTATTAATGTTCTGTATTATATCATGTTTCATGTTTTGTGTGGACCCCAGGAAGAGTAGCTGCTGCTTTTGCAACAGCCAATGGGGATCCTAATAAAATACAAAATACAAATACACTATATACTATTAGTTTATTGTAGTATACTGTAAACAAATGGTATCCTTTCAGTTGAGTGTACTAGCGCTTCTACCGGAAGTTGATGCTGTTGCTATGCAAGTTCTTGCTAGCTTGTTATTTAACAAATTACTAGCTAGACATCTTACGACTTCATTAACAATATTTTACATTTACATTTTAGTCATTTAACAGACGCTCTTATCCAGAGCGACTTACAGGAGCAATTAGGGTTAAGTGCCTTGCTCAAGGGCACATTTATGTCATTTAGCAGACGCTCTTATCCAGAGCGACTTACAAATTGGTACATTCACCCTATAGCCAGTGGGATAACCACTTTACAAAAAATTGTTATTATTATTATTATTATTATTATTTTATTTTTTTTTGGGGGGGGGTAGAAGGATTACTTTATCCTATCCCAGGTATTCCTTAAAGAGGTGGGGTTTCAAATGTCTCCGGAAGGTGGTGAGTGACTCCGCTGTCCTGGCGTCGTGAGGGAGCTTGTTCCACCATTGGGGTGCCAGAGCAGCGAACAGTTTTGACTGGGCTGAGCGGGAACTATGCTTCCGCAGAGGAAGGGAGCCAGCAGGCCAGAGGTGGATGAACGCAATGCCCTCGTTTGGGTGTAGGGACTGATCAGAGCCTGAAGGTACGGAGGTGCCGTTCCCCTCACTGCTCCATAGGCAAGCACCATGGTCTTGTAACGGATGCGAGCTTCAACTGGAAGCCAGTGGAGTGTGCGGAGGAGGGGGTGACGTGAGAGAACTTGGGAAGGTTGAACACCAGACGGGCTGCGGCATTCTGGATGAGTTGTAGGGGTTTAATGGCACAGGCAGGGAGCCCAGCCAACAGCGAGTTGCAGTAATCCAGACGGGAGATGACAAGTGCCTGGATTAGGACCTGTGCCGCTTCCTGTGTAAGGCAGGGTCATACTCTCCGAATGTTGTAGAGCATGAACCTGCAGGATCGGGTCACCGCCTTGATGTTAGCGGAGAACGACAGGGTGTTGTCCAGGGTCACGCCAAGGCTCTTCGCACTCTGGGAGGAGGACACAACGGAGTTGTCAACCGTGATGGCGAGATCATGGAACGGGCAGTCCTTCCCCGGGAGGAAGAGCAGCTCCGTCTTGCCAGGGTTCAGCTTGAGGTGGTGATCCGTCATCCATACTGATATGTCTGCCAGACATGCAGAGATGCGATTCGCCACCTGGTTATCAGAAGGGGGAAAGGAGAAGATTAGTTGTGTATCGTCAGCGTAGCAATGATAGGAGAGGCCATGTGAGGATATGACAGAGCCAAGTGACTTGGTGTATAGGGAGAAAAGGAGAGGGCCTAGAACTGAGCCCTGGGGGACACCAGTGGTGAGAGCACGTGGTGCGGAGACAGCTTCTCGCCACGCCACTTGGTAGGAGCGACCGGTCAGGTAGGACGCAATCCAGGAGTGAGCCGCGCCGGAGATGCCCAGCTCGGAGAGGGTGGAGAGGAGGATCTGATGGTTCACAGTATCAAAGGCAGCAGACAGGTCTAGAAGGACAATGTCCATTGACAACGCACAATGACTATACCACTTAGCTAAGCTAAGAATGACGTGAATAATCAAGTCAATAAATGTTGGGTAGTTAGTTAGATAGCATATACAGTGGGGAAAAAAGTATTTAGTCAGCCACCAATTGTGCAAGTTCTCCCACTTAAAAAGATGAGAGAGGCCTGTAATTTTCATCATAGGTACACGTCAACTATGACAGACAAAATGAGAAAAAAAATCCAGAAAATCACATTGTAGGATTTTTTATGAATTTATTTGCAAATTATGGTGGAAAATAAGTATTTGGTCAATAACAAAAGTTTCTCAATACTTTGTTATATACCCTTTGTTGGCAATGACACAGGTCAAACGTTTTCTGTAAGTCTTCACAAGGTTTTCACACACTGTTGCTGGTATTTTGGCCCATTCCTCCGTGCAGATCTCCTCTAGAGCAGTGATGTTTTGGGGCTGTCGCTGGGCAACACAGACTTTCAACTCCCTCCAAAGATTTTCCATGGGGTTGAGATCTGGAGACTGGCTAGGCCACTCCAGGACCTTGAAATGCTTCTTACGAAGCCACTCCTTCGTTGCCCGGGCGGTGTGTTTGGGATCATTGTCATGCTGAAAGACCCAGCCACGTTTCATCTTCAATGCCCTTGCTGATGGAAGGAGGTTTTCACTCAAAATCTCACGATACATGGCCCCATTCATTCTTTCCTTTACACGGATCAGTCGTCCTGGTCCCTTTGCAGAAAAACAGCCCCAAAGCATGATGTTTCCTCCCCCATGCTTCACAGTAGGTATGGTGTTCTTTGGATGCAACTCAGCATTCTTTGTCCTCCAAACACGACGAGTTGAGTTTTTACCAAAAAAGTTCTATTTTGGTTTCATCTGACCATATGACATTCTCCCAATCCTCTTCTGGATCATCCAAATGCACTCTAGCAAACTTCAGACGGTCCTGGACATGTACTGGCTTAAGCAGGGGGACACGTCTGGCACTGCAGGATTTGAGTCCCTGGCGGCGTAGTGTGTTACTGATGGTAGGCTTTGTTACTTTGGTCCCAGCTCTCTGCAGGTCATTCACTAGGTCCCCCTGTGTGGTTCTGGGATTTTTGCTCAACGTTCTTGTGATCATTTTGACCCCACGGGGTGAGATCTTGCGTGGAGCCCCAGATCGAGGGAGATTATCAGTGGTCTTGTATGTCTTCCATTTCCTAATAATTGCTCCCACAGTTGATTTCTTCAAACCAAGCTGCTTACCTATTGCAGATTCAGTCTTCCCAGCCTGGTGCAGGTCTACAATTTTGTTTCTGGTGTCCTTTGACAGCTCTTTGGTCTTGGCCATAGTGGAGTTTGGAGTGTGACTGTTTGAGGTTGTGGACAGGTGTCTTTTATACTGATAACAAGTTCAAACAGGTGCCATTAATACAAGTAACGAGTTGAGGACAAAGGAGCCTCTTAAAGAAGAAGTTACAGGTCTGTGAGAGCCAGAAATATTGCTTGTTTGTAGGTGACCAAATACTTATTTTCCACCATAATTTGCAAATAAATTCATTAAAAATCCTACAATGTGATTTTCTGGATTATTTTTTCTCCATTTGTCTGTCATTGTTGACGTGTACCTATGATGAACATTACAGGCCTCTCATCTTTTTAAGTGGGAGAACTTGCACAATTGGTGGCTGACTAAATACTGTTCCCCCACTGTAGTTATACTGGCAAGTTCGATGTATTAGTATCCAACTAATGTTCGGTAGCTAGCTAACATACCGGTACATAGAAGCAATTGCTGTAATGATATGCTATGCGGTTCGTAAGGCTAGCGTAGCTAACAAATTGTCAGCCAACATAACGTGTAATGTAACTTATTTGAAAAGTCACTACTCAACATTTTCTTAACATTTGTCATAATTAGTTAAAGCAATGAATTTGTCATCAGACTTCGGCTGCATATTTTCCACCATTTTCTTCAAATCTGAAAATGTTGTGAAGCCACGCCCATTTTCTCAAGAATTGCATTATGGGCCCTAAATGTACAGAAATAGTGTATACTTCCTTTGTATTTTGGCGAATGTAGTACGACATCCGGCAACTTTCGGAAATACTAACTATATCCATACTATGGCCAATAAGCATACTACATACTCAATTCACATCACAAATAGTACCATTAGTGTAGTTAGTATGAGTATTCAAACACAGCTTGTGATTTTGCTGTGATCTGATAGGTCTCGCTCTCTCTCTCGCTCTCTCTCTCGCTTTCCTTCTCTCTGACCCTCTCTCTTTCTTTGGACTCTCCAGTCTCTCTCTCTCCAGTCTCTCTCTCTCTCTCTCTCTCTCTCTCTCTCTCTCTCTCTCGCTTTCCTTCTCTCTGACCCTCTCTCTTTCTTTGGACTCTCCAGTCTCGCTCTCTCCAGTCTCTCTCTCTCTCTCTCTCTCTCTCTCTCTCTCTCTCTCTCTCTCTCTCTCTCTCTCTCGCTCTCTCGCTCTCTCGCTCTCTCGCTCTCTCTGGACTCTCCAGACCCCCTCCGACCCTCTATCTCTTTCTCGACTCAATTCATTTCAAAGGGCTTTATTGGCATGGGAAACATATGTTTACATTGCCAAAGCAAGTGAAATAGATAATAAACAAAAGTTAAATAAACAAAACAAAATAACAGTAAACATTACATTCACAAAAGTTCCAAAGGAATAGAGACATTTCAAATGTCATATTATGGCTATATACAGTGTTGTAACAATGTGCAAATAGTTAAAGATGTTAGCAGTAGCTAGTCAGCTGTAGTTAGCTATCTGTTTTATCTAGGGTTCCTAGCTGTAGCTATCTAACTGTTTTATCTAGGGGACCTAGCTGTAGCTAGCTAACTGTTTTATCTAGGGGATCTAGCTTTAGCTAGCTAGCTGCTTTATCTAGGGGACCTAGCTGTAGCTAGCTAGGTGTTTTATCTAGGGGACCTAGCTGGAGCTAGCTAGGTGTTTTATCTAGGGGACCTAGCTGTAGCTAGCTTGCTGTTTTATCTGGAGGACCTAGCTGTAGCTAGCTAGGTGTTTTATCTAGGGGACCTAGCTGGAGCTAGCTAGGTGTTTTATCTAGGGGACCTAGCTGTAGCTAGCTAACTGTTTTATCTAGGGGGCCTAGCTGTAGCTTGCTAGCTGTTTTATCTAGAGTAGCTTGGTTGAGCTAGTTAGCTGTTTGGGTCTTCATGCTAATCTAAGGATTGTGTACTGTTTCAAAGAGCTGTGAGTCACACTGCAGGCAAAGACAGGGGGGATGGAGGCAGGGAGCGAGCGAGAGAGCGAGGAGAGGGTGTAGACTGTACACTAGAATGAGGAGGCAGGGAGGGAGCGAGGAGAGGGTGTAGACTGTACACTAGAATGAGGAGGCAGGGAGGGAGCGAGGAGAGGGTGTAGGCTGTACACTAGAATGAGGAGGCAGGGAGGGAGCGAGGACAGGGTGTAGACTGTACACTAGAATGAGGAGGCAGGGAGGGAGCGAGGAGAGGGTGTAGACTGTGGCGTCTGGCAGCAGCCTTATCTCTACCCTTCTCCTCTCCTCTCCTCTCCTCTCCTCTCCTCTCCTCTCCTCTCCTCTCTTCCTTTGTTTTTTAAATAACTAATTGACCGATGTCGGTTCAGTTATTTGAATTCCATTTCATTCGTTTTTTTTTCTGTGAGCTCAATTCGCACATTGCACAGTTTCTCTAGAGATACATCAGATCCAGCCTGAACAGCCAATCAACCAGACAGTCAGCCAGGCAGCCAGCCAGGCAGCCAGGCAGGTCTTTAATACCAGTCAGCCAGACAGTCTGTCAGCCAATCAACCAGACAGTCAGCCAGTCAACCAGCCAGTCAACCAGACAGTCAGCCAGGCAGCCAGCCAGGCAGCCAGGCAGGTCTTTAATACCAGTCAGCCAGACAGTCTGTCAGCCAATCAACCAGACAGTCAGCCAGTCAACCAGCCAACCAGCTAGTCAGGCAGCCAGTCAGTCAGTCAGTCAGCCCGCCAGTCAACCAGTCAGCCAGTCAGTCAGTCTTTATCTGAGATTACAGAAGGAGTGATCAGCAGTAATGGGCAGTCACTACCATCAAGGGACTTTTATTAGTTGTTTTATTCTGTGTTGTTTCAGCGTTCAACCCAAATAATCAAAACCGAAATTTACAAAAAATAAACAATTTAACTGAAACTGAACTAACCTCAAAAAGCACTAATCGCTCAGCACTATAAGCCAGTCAGCCAGACAGTGAGCCAGTCAGCCAGTCAGCCTGCTAATCAGTCAGCCAGCCAGTACTATCAGCTAGCCAGCCAGCCAGTCAGCCAGCCAGTCAGCCAGCCAGCCAGCACTATCAGCTAGCCAGCCAGTCAGCCAGCCAGTCAGTCAGTCAGCCAGCCATCACTATCAGCCAGCCAGTCATTCTGCCAGTCAACCAGTCAGCCAGCCAGTCAGTCAGTCTGCCAGCACTAGAAGCCAGTCAGCCGCCAGTCAACCAGCCAGCCAGTCAACCAGCCAACCAGCTAGTCAGGCAGCCAGTCAGTCAGTCAGTCAGCCCGCCAGTCAACCAGCCAGTCAGCCAGCCAGTCAGCCAGTCAGCCAGTCAACCAGCCAACCAGCCAGTCAGCCAGCCAGTCAGCCAGTCAGCCAGACAGCCTGCTAATCAGTGAGCCAGTCAGCCAGTCAGCCTGCTAATCAGTCAGCCAGCCAGCACTATCAGCTAGCCAGCCAGCCAGCCAGTCAGCCAGCCAGTCAGTCAGTCAGCCAGCCATCACTATCAGCCAGCCAGTCATTCCGCCAGTCAACCAGTCAGCCAGCCAGTCAGCCAGTCAGACAGCACTATCATTCAGTCAGCCAGTCAGCCAGCCAGTCAGCCAGTCAGCCAGTCAGCCAGTCAGCCAGTCAGTCAGTCAGTCAGTCAGTCAGTCAGCCAGCCAGCACTATCAGCCAGCCAGTCATTCCGCAAGTCAACCAGTCAGCCAGCCAGTCAGTCAGCCAGCACTATCAGCCAGTCAGCCAGCCAGTCAGCCCGCCAGTCAACCAGTCAGCCAGTCAGACAGCACTATCATTCAGTCAGCCAGTCAGTCAGTCAGTCCAGGAGTCAGCCAGTCAGCCAGCCAGTCAGCCAGTCAGCCAGTCAGCCAGTCAGCCAGCCAGTCAGCCAGTCAGCCAGTCAGTCAGTCAGTCAGCCAGTCAGTCAGCCAGTCAGACAGCACTATCATTCAGTCAGCCAGTCAGTCAGTCAGTCCAGGAGTCAGCCAGCTAGCCAGCCAGTCAGCCAGTCAGCCAGTCAGCCAGCCAGTCAGTCAGTCAGTCCAGGAGTCAGCCAGTCAGCCAGCCAGCCAGCCAGCCAGCCAGTCAGCCAGTCAGCCAGTCAGCCAGTCAGCCAGTCAGCCAGTCAACCAGCCAACCAGCTAGTCAGGCAGCCAGTCAGTCAGTCAGCCCGCCAGTCAATCAGGCAGCCAGTCAGTCAGTCAGCCAGCCAGCACTATCAGCCAGCCAGTCAGCCCGCCAGTCAACCAGTCAGCCAGTCAGTCAGTCTTTATCTGAGATTACAGAAGGAGTGATCAGCAGTAATGGGCAGTCACTACCATCAAGGGACTTTTATTAGTTGTTTTATTCAGTGTTTTACATCGTTCAACCCAAATAATCAAAAACTAAATTGAAAAACGTGATTACAAAAAATTAAAAATCAAACTGAAACTGAACTAACCTCAAAAAGCACTAATCGCTCAGCACTATAAGCCAGTCAGCCAGACAGTGAGCCAGTCAGCCAGTCAGCCTGCTAATCAGTCAGCCAGCCAGTACTATCAGCTAGCCAGTCAGCCAGCCAGTCAGCCAGCCAGTCAGCCAGCCAGCCAGTCAGTCAGTCAGTCAGCCAGCCAGCCAGCCAGCCAGCACTATCAGCCAGCCAGTCATTCCGCCAGTCAACCAGTCAGCCAGCCAGTCAGTCAGTCAGCCAGCACTATCGGCCAGTCAGCCAGCCAGTCAGCCCGCCAGTCAACCAGTCAGACAGTCAGACAGCACTATCAGCCAGTCAGCCAGTCAGTCAGTCAGTCAGCCAGCACTATCAGCCAGCCAGTCATTCCGCCAGTCAACCAGTCAGCCAGCCAGTCAGTCAGTCAGACAGCACTATCAGCCAGTCAGCCAGTCAGTCAGTCAGTCAGCCAGCACTATCAGCCAGCCAGTCATTCCGCCAGTCAACCAGTCAGCCAGTCAGTCAGTCAGTCAGCCAGCACTATCAGCCAGCCAGTCATTCCGCCAGTCAACCAGTCAGCCAGCCAGTCAACCAGTCAGACAGTCAGACAGTCAGTCCAGGAGTCAACCAGCCAGTCAGTCAGTCAGTCAGTCCAGGAGTCAGCCAGCCAGTCAGTCAGTCAGTCCAGGAGTCAGCCAGCCAGTCAGTCAGTCAGTCCAGGAGTCAACCAGCCAGTCAGTCAGTCAGTCAGTCCAGGAGTCAGCCAGCCAGTCAGTCAGTCAGTCCAGGAGTCAGCCAGCCAGTCAGTCAGTCAGTCCAGGAGTCAGCCAGCCAGTCAGTCAGTCCAGGAGTCAGCCAGCCAGTCAGTCAGTCAGTCCAGGAGTCAGCCAGCCAGTCAGTCAGTCAGTCCAGGAGTCAACCAGCCAGTCAGTCAGTCAGTCCAGGAGTCAGCCAGCCAGTCAGTCAGTCCAGGAGTCAGCCAGCCAGCCAGTCAGTCCAGGAGTCAGCCAGCCAGTCAGTCAGTCAGTCCAGGAGTCAGCCAGCCAGTCAGTCAGTCAGTCCAGGAGTCAGCCAGCCAGTCAGTCAGTCAGTCCAGGAGTCAACCAGCCAGTCAGTCAGTCAGTCCAGGAGTCAACCAGCCAGTCAGCCAGTCAGTCAATCAGTCAGTCAGTCCATGAGTCAGACAGTCAGCCAGCCAGTCAGTCAGCCAGTCTGCCAATCAGCCAGCCAGTCACCCAGCCAGTCAGCCAGTCAGCCAGTCAGTCTGTCAATCAGTCAGTCAGTCTTTATCTGAGATCAGAGAAGAAGAGAGTCAGTGGCCAGCCAGGCTCTGCTTAGGTGACAGCACCCAGAGCTCCGCTCACACACACACACACAAACACACACACACACACACACACACACACACACACACACACACACACACACACACACACACACACACACACACACACACACACACACACACACACACACACACACACACACAACGCAAACACACACAAACATTCAGCGTGATGCAGCTAAATGAATTCCCATGCCATTCCCATTCCCATGCCTGTACCTGGGGGTGGTGCTGACCTGGGTCCTGTTCATTACGCATCAAATGTAAAAAAATAAATACTGAAACACGGACTGACTCGAAGAACTGCTCTTTTTCCGTTGCAAAATGTTTTGCTACGGTGTGCCTTAATGAATAGGACCCTGATCATGTTCACCATGTTTCCAGCAGGTGTGGGTTTTACCAGTCTGCTTTGGGATCCTTCTGTGTCTCATTTTCTAAACTTGTTGCTTTGTGACTGTGGTGGTGGCAGAGGCAGTAGGAGAGAGGATGGAGGCTCCAGTAGGAGAGAGGATGGAGGCTCCAGTGTTTCTAGTCTGATTGGAAAAAGGTTGTCACACACAGTAGAGGATGCCTAGCTGCTATGTTTAAGACGCGCTGTCTCACAAGATTAGAGCACCAGTCAGTCAAGTCTAGAGGATGTGGGGGCTCTGTTTCCTCCCTCTTTCCCCCCTGGTGATTTATACCATGTTGCTGGGGAATGTTCTACAGCAGGAGGATTAGTAGGTTGTCCCCCACCCTCCCCCACCCTCCCCCATGTCTGGCACAGATCTGGTTGAAACCTGACTGGGCTGAGGCTCAAATGGCCCCCTGGAGTGCACTGTAGTAGAGCAATATAGAGCATAGGGTGCTATTTCAGACGCAGACAGCCTGGCGTCTCCTGAGACTGCTGGTCCTCCTCAGCCCGTCACTAGACTGATAGGAGGCTGGCTTCTGAAGTGGTCCAGATAACGTTCACTAGGCTGGTAGTAGGGTAGGTCAGAAGTGGTCCAGATAATGTTCACTAGGCTGGTAGGAGGCTGGCTTCTGAAGTGGTCCAGATAACGTTCACTAGGCTGGTAGTAGGGTAGGTCTGAAGTGGTCCAGATAATGTTCACTGGGCTTGTAGTAGGGTAGGTCAGAAGTGGTCCAGATAACGTTCACTAGACTGGTAGGGGGTAGGTCTGAAGTGGTCCAGATAATGTTCACTGGGCTTGTAGTAGGGTAGGTCAGAAGTGGTCCAGATAACGTTCACTAGACTGGTAGGGGGTAGGTCTGAAGTGGTCCAGATAACGTTCACTAGACTGGTAGGGAGTAGGTCTGAAGTGGTCCACATAACGTTCCCTAGACTGGTAGGGGGCAGGTCTGAAGTGGTCCAGATAACGTTCACTAGACTGGTAGGGCGTAGGTCTGAAGTGGTCCAGATAACGTTCACTAGACTGGTAGGAGGGTATGTCTGAAGTGGTCCAGATAACGTTCACTAGGAAGGTTGGAGGGTAGGTCTGAAGTGGTCCAGATAACGTTCACTAGGCTGGTAGGGGGTAGGTCTGAAGTGGTCCAGATAACGTTCACTAGGCTGGTAGGGAGGTAGGTCTGAAGTGGTCCAGATAACGTTCACTAGGCTGGTAGGGGGGTAGGTCTGAAGTGGTCCACATAACGTTCCCTAGACTGGTAGGGAGTAGGTCTGAAGTGGTCCAGATAACGTTCACTAGGCTGGTAGTAGGGTAGGTCTGAAGTGGTCCAGATAACGTTCACTAGGCTGGTAGTAGGGTAGGTCTGAAGTGGTCCAGATAACGTTCACTAGGCTGGTAGTAGGGTAGGTCTGAAAGGTCCAGATAACGTTCACTAGGCTGGTAGTAGGGTAGGTCTGAAGTGGTCCAGATAACGTTCACTAGGCTGGTAGGGGGTAGGTCTGAAGTGGTCCAGATAACGTTCACTAGGCTGGTAGGGAGGTAGGTCTGAAGTGGTCCAGATAACGTTCACTAGGCTGGTAGGGGGGTAGGTCTGAAGTGGTCCAGATAACGTTCACTAGGCTGGTAGGGAGGTAGGTCTGAAGTGGTCCACATAACGTTCCCTAGACTGGTAGGGGGGTAGGTCTGAAGTGGTCCACATAACGTTCCCTAGACTGGTAGGGAGTAGGTCTGAAGTGGTCCAGATAACGTTCACTAGGCTGGTAGTAGGGTAGGTCTGAAGTGGTCCAGATAACGTTCACTAGGCTGGTAGTAGGGTAGGTCTGAAGTGGTCCAGATAACGTTCACTAGGCTGGTATTAGGGTAGGTCTGAAAGGTCCAGATAACGTTCACTAGGCTGGTAGTAGGGTAGGTCTGAAGTGGTCCAGATAACGTTCACTAGGCTGGTAGGGGGTAGGTCTGAAGTGGTCCAGATAACGTTCACTAGGCTGGTAGTAGGGTAGGTCTGAAGTGGTCCAGATAACGTTCACTAGACTGGTAGTAGGGTAGGTCTGAAAGGTCCAGATAACGTTCACTAGGCTGGTAGTAGGGTAGGTCTGAAGTGGTCCAGATAACGTTCACTAGGCTGGTAGGGGGTAGGTCTGAAGTGGTCCAGATAACGTTCACTAGGCTGGTAGGGAGGTAGGTCTGAAGTGGTCCAGATAACGTTCACTAGGCTGGTAGGGGGGTAGGTCTGAAGTGGTCCACATAACGTTCCCTAGACTGGTAGGGAGTAGGTCTGAAGTGGTCCAGATAACGTTCACTAGGCTGGTAGTAGGGTAGGTCTGAAGTGGTCCAGATAACGTTCACTAGGCTGGTAGTAGGGTAGGTCTGAAGTGGTCCAGATAACGTTCACTAGGCTGGTAGTAGGGTAGGTCTGAAGTGGTCCAGATAATGTTCACTAGACTGGTAGTAGGGTAGGTCAGAGGTGGTCCAGATAACGTTCACTAGGCTGGTAGTAGGGTAGGTCTGAAGTGGTCCAGATAACGTTCCCTAGACTGGTAGGAGGGTATGTCTGAAGTGGTCCAGATAACATTCACTAGGAAGGTTGGAGGGTAGGTCTGAAGTGGTCCAGATAACGTTCACTAGGAAGGTATGAGGGTATGTCTGAAGTGGTCCAGATAACGTTCACTAGGCTGGTAGGGAGTACGTCTGAAGTGGTCCAGATAACGTTCACTAGACTGGTAGTAGGGTAGGTCAGAGGTGGTCCAGATAACGTTCACTAGACTGGTAGTAGGGTAGGTCTGAAGTGGTCCAGATAACGTTCATTAGACTGGTAGGGAGTAGGTCTGAAGTGGTCCAGATAACGTTCACTAGGCTGGTAGTAGGGTAGGTCTGAAGTGGTCCAGATAACGTTCACTAGGCTGGTAGTAGGGTAGGTCTGAAGTGGTCCAGATAACGTTCACTAGGAAGGTAGGAGGGTATGTCTGAAGTGGTCCAGATAACGTTCACTAGGCTTGTAGTAGGGTAGGTCTGAAGTGGTCCAGATAACGTTCATTAGACTGGTAGGGAGTAGGTCTGAAGTGGTCCAGATAACGTTCACTAGACTGGTAGGGAGTAGGTCTGAAGTGGTCCAGATAACGTTCACTAGACTGGTAGGAGGGTAGGTCTGAAGTGGTCCAGATAACGTTCACTAGACTGGTAGGAGGGTAGGTCTGAAGTGGTCCAGATAATGTTCACTAGACTGGTAGGAGGGTATGTCTGAAGTGGTCCAGATAATGTTCACTAGGCTGGTAGGGCGTAGGTCTGAAGTGGTACAGATAACGTTCACTAGGAAGGTAGGAGGGTAGGTCTGAAGTGGTCCAGATAACGTTCACTAGGCTGGTAGTAGGGTAGGTCAGAAGTGGTCCAGATAACGTTCCCTAGACTGGTAGGGAGTAGGTCTGAAGTGGTCCAGATAACGTTCACTAGGCTGGTAGGAGGGTATGTCTGAAGTGGTCCAGATAACGTTCACTAGGCTGGTAGGAGGGTAGGTCTGAAGTGGTCCAGATAACGTTCACTAGGCTGGTAGTAGGGTAGGTCTGAAGTGGTCCAGATAACGTTCCCTAGACTGGTAGGGAGTAGGTCTGAAGTGGTCCAGATAACGTTCACTAGGCTGGTAGGAGGGTATGTCTGAAGTGGTCCAGATAACGTTCACTAGGCTGGTAGTAGGGTAGGTCTGAAGTGGTCCAGATAACGTTCACTAGGCTGGTAGTAGGGTAGGTCTGAAGTGGTCCAGATAACGTTCACTAGGCTGGTAGTAGGGTAGGTCTGAAGTGGTCCAGATAACGTTCCCTAGACTGGTAGGGAGTAGGTCTGAAGTGGTCCAGATAACGTTCCCTAGACTGGTAGGGAGGTAGGTCTGAAGTGGTCCAGATAACGTTCCCTAGACTGGTAGGGAGTAGGTCTGAAGTGGTCCAGATAACGTTCCCTAGACTGGTAGGGAGGTAGGTCTGAAGTGGTCCAGATAACGTTCCCTAGACTGGTAGGGAGTAGGTCTGAAGTGGTCCAGATAACGTTCACTAGGAAGGTAGTAGGGTAGGTCTGAAGTGGTCCAGATAACGTTCACTAGACTGGTAGGAGGGTAGGTCTGAAGTGGTCCAGATAACGTTCACTAGACTGGTAGGGAGTAGGTCTGAAGTGGTCCAGATAACGTTCACTAGACTGGTAGGGAGTAGGTCTGAAGTGGTCCACATAACGTTCACTAGGCTGGTAGGGAGCAACGAACAGCCCTTGCTGTCTCTGCCGGGCCGGTTCCCCTCTCCACTGGGGTTCTCTGCCTCTAACCCTGTTGCAGGGGCTGAGTCACTGGCTTGCTGGTGCTCTTTCATGCCGTCCCTGGGAGGGGTGCGTCACTTGAGTGGGTTGAGTTACTGACGTGATCTTCCTGTCTGGGTTGGCGCCCCCCCCCTTGGTTTGTGCTGTGGTGGAGACCTCTGTGGGCTATACTCGGCCTTGTCTCAGGATTGTAAGTTGGTGGTTGGGGATATCCCTCTAGTGGTGCGGGGCTGTGCTTTGGCGGAGTGGGTGGGGTTATATCCTTCCTGTTTGGCCCTGTCCGGGGTTTCTTCGGATGGGGCCACAGTGTCTCCGGACCGCTCCTGTCTCAGCCTCCAGTATTTATGCTGCAGTAGTTTATGTGTCGGGGGCTGGGGTTAGTTGGTTATACCTGGAGTACTTCTCCTGTCTTATCCAGTGTCCTGTGTGAATTTAAGTATGCTCTCTCTAATTCTCTCGTTCTCTCTTTCTCTCTGAGAACCTGAGCCCTAGGACCATACGTCAGGACTACCGGGCATGATGACACCTTGCTGTCCCCAGTCCGCCTGGCCTTGCTGCTATTCCAGTTTCAACTGTTCTGCCTGCGGCTACGAAACCCCCTACCTGTCCCAGACCTGCTGTTTTCAACTCTAAATGATCGGCTATGAAAAGCCAACTGAGAGACCTGAGCCCTAGGACCATACGTCGGGACTACCGGCCGTGGTGACTCCTTGCTGTCCCCAGTCCGCCTGGCCTTGCTGCTATTCCAGTTTAAACTGTTCTGCCTGCGGTTATGGAACCCCTACCTGTCCCAGACCTGCTGTTTTAAACTCTAATGATCGGCTATGAAAAGCCAACTGAGATTTATTCCTGATTATTATTTGACCATGCTTGTCACTTATGAACATTTTTGAACATCTTGGCATGGTTCTGTTATAACCTCCACCCGGCACAGCCAGAAGAGGACTGGCCACCCCTCATAGCCTGGTTCCTCTCTAGGTTTCTTCCTAGGTTTTGCCTTTCTAGGGAGTTTTTCCTAGCCACCGTGCTTCTACACCTGCATTACTAGCTGTTTGGGGTTTTAGGCTGGGTTTCTGTACAGCACTTCGAGATATTAGCTGATGTAAGAAGGGCTATATAAAATAAAATTGATTGATTGATTGATTGATAGGGAGGTAGGTCTGAAGTGGTCCAGATAACGTTCACTAGGCTGGTAGTAGGGTAGGTCTGAAGTGGTCCAGATAACGTTCACTAGACTGGTAGTAGGGTAGGTCTGAAGTGGTCCAGATAACGTTCCCTAGACTGGTAGTAGGGTAGGTCTGAAGTGGTCCAGATAACGTTCACTAGGCTGGTAGTAGGGTAGGTCTGAAAGGTCCAGATAACGTTCACTAGGAAGGTAGTAGGGTAGGTCTGAAGTGGTCCAGATAATGTTCACTAGGCTGGTAGGGGGCAGGTCTGAAGTGGTCCAGATAACGTTCACTAGGCTGGTAGTAGGGTAGGTCTGAAGTGGTCCAGATAACGTTCACTAGGCTGGTAGTAGGGTAGGTCTGAAGTGGTCCAGATAATGTTCACTAGGCTGGTAGGGGGGTAGGTCTGAAGTGGTCCAGATAATGTTCACTAGGCTGGTAGGGGGTAGGTCTGAAGTGGTCCAGATAATGTTCACTAGGCTGGTAGGGGGGTAGGTCTGAAGTGGTCCAGATAATGTTCACTAGGCTGGTAGGGGGGTAGGTCTGAAGTGGTCCAGATAACGTTCACTAGGCTGGTAGGGAGGTAGGTCTGAAGTGGTCCAGATAACGTTCACTAGGCTGGTAGGGAGGTAGGTCTGAAGTGGTCCAGATAACGTTCACTAGGCTGGTAGGGAGGTAGGTCTGAAGTGGTCCAGATAACGTTCACTAGGCTGGTAGGGGGTAGGTCTGAAGTGGTCCAGATAATGTTCACTAGGCTGGTAGGGAGGTAGGTCTGAAGTGGTCCAGATAACGTTCACTAGGCTGGTAGGGAGGTAGGTCTGAAGTGGTCCAGATAACGTTCACTAGGCTGGTAGGGAGGTAGGTCTGAAGTGGTCCAGATAACGTTCACTAGGCTGGTAGGGAGGTAGGTCTGAAGTGGTCCAGATAACGTTCACTAGGCTGGTATTAGGGTAGGTCTGAAGTGGTCCAGATAATGTTCACTAGGCTGGTAGTAGGGTAGGTCTGAAGTGGTCCAGATAATGTTCACTAGGCTGGTATTAGGGTAGGTCTGAAGTGGTCCAGATAATGTTCACTAGGCTGGTAGGAGGGTAGGTCTGAAGTGGTCCAGATAATGTTCACTAGGCTGGTAGGGGGGTAGGTCTGAAGTGGTCCAGATAACGTTCACTAGGCTGGTAGGGAGGTAGGTCTGAAGTGGTCCAGATAACGTTCACTAGGCTGGTAGGGGGGTAGGTCTGAAGTGGTCCAGATAATGTTCACTAGGCTGGTAGGGAGGTAGGTCTGAAGTGGTCCAGATAACGTTCACTAGGCTGGTAGGGAGGTAGGTCTGAAGTGGTCCAGATAACGTTCACTAGGCTGGTAGGGAGGTAGGTCTGAAGTGGTCCAGATAACGTTCACTAGGCTGGTAGGGAGGTAGGTCTGAAGTGGTCCAGATAACGTTCACTAGGCTGGTATTAGGGTAGGTCTGAAGTGGTCCAGATAATGTTCACTAGGCTGGTAGTAGGGTAGGTCTGAAGTGGTCCAGATAATGTTCACTAGGCTGGTAGGGGGGTAGGTCTGAAGTGGTCCAGATAATGTTCACTAGACTGGTAGGAGGGTAGGTCTGAAGTGGTCCAGATAATGTTCACTAGACTGGTAGGAGGGTAGGTCTGAAGTGGTCCAGATAATGTTCACTAGGCTGGTAGGGGGTAGGTCTGAAGTGGTCCAGATAACGTTCACTAGGAAGGTAGGAGGGTAGGTCTGAAGTGGTCCAGATAACGTTCACTAGGCTGGTAGGGGGTAGGTCTGAAGTGGTCCAGATAATGTTCACTAGGCTGGTAGGGGGTAGGTCTGAGGAGGTGTAGGAGCTTTTTTCTAGTCCGTCTCAGAACCACAGAAAACCTTTGTTCTCAAATCAGCCGCCAGGCCAGTCCTCTGATTCGTTATTGGGATTACGCCGCTGCGTTGCCTCGTTTCTCCCGAGACATGGTTGTTGAGGCTCAGTGTCTCTCCTGGCATTCAACCCACAGAGACAGTCAGGAGGTGGTATGGCTTTGTCTTGGTGAGCAGTGTGTGTGTGGCGATCATAAAGCCTTCATCTGTACAGTTTCAGTTGGCTTTCTATTAGCAGGTAGAGTGCCATATTGGTTACAGCATTAGCCTTATACACTTCTTAAATCCCTTCATCTTTAGGCCTACAGTTAGTTCACCATACTCATGCTGTTACCTGGGTAATGTCTGTTACCTGGGTAATGTCTGTTACCTTGGTAATGTCTGTTACCTGGGTAATGTCTGTTACCTGGGTAATGTCTGTTACCTGGGTAATGTCTGTTACCTTGGTAATGTCTGTTACCTGGGTAATGTATGTTACCTGGGTAATGTCTGTTACCTTGGTAATGTCTGTTACCTTGGTAATGTCTGTTACCTGGGTAATGTCTGTTACCTGGGTAATGTCTGTTACCTGGGTAATGTCTGTTACCTTGGTAATGTCTGTTACCTTGGTAATGTCTGTTACCTGGGTAATGTCTGTTACCTGGGTAATGTCTGTTACCTGGGTAATGTCTGTTACCTTGGTAATGTCTGTTACCTTGGTAATGTCTGTTACCTGGGTAATGTCTGTTACCTGGGTAATGTCTGTTACCTGGGTAATGTCTGTTACCTGGGTAATGTCTGTTACCTTGGTAATGTCTGTTACCTTGGTAATGTCTGTTACCTGGGTAATGTCTGTTACCTGGGTAATGTCTGTTACCTGGGTAATGTCTGTTACCTGGGTAATGTCTGTTACCTGGGTAATGTCTGTTACCTTGGTAATGTCTGTAACCTTGGTAATGTCTGTTACCTGGGTAATGTCTGTTACCTGGGTAATGTCTGTTACCTGGCTAATGTCTGTTACCTTGGTAATGTCTGTTACCTGGGTAATGTATGTTACCTGGGTAATGTCTGTTACCTTGGTAATGTCTGTTACCTTGGTAATGTCTGTTACCTGGGTAATGTCTGTTACCTGGGTAATGTCTGTTACCTGGGTAATGTCTGTTACCTGGGTAATGTCTGTTACCTGGGTAATGTCTGTTACCTGGGTAATGTCTGTTACCTTGGTAATGTCTGTTACCTTGGTAATGTCTGTTACCTGGGTAATGTCTGTTACCTGGGTAATGTCTGTTACCTGGGTAATGTCTGTTACCTGGGTAATGTCTGTTACCTGGGTAATGTCTGTTACCTGGGTAATGTATGTTACCTGGGTAATGTCTGTTACCTTGGTAATGTCTGTTACCTGGGTAATGTCTGTTACCTGGGTAATGTCTGTTACCTGGGTAATGTCTGTTACCTTGGTAATGTCTGTTACCTTGGTAATGTCTGTTACCTGGGTAATGTCTGTTACCTGGGTAATGTCTGTAACCTTGGTAATGTCTGTTACCTGGGTAATTACATTTACATTACATTTTAGTCATTTAGCAGACGCTCTTATCCAGAGCGACTTACAGTTAGTGAATACATATTTATATAAATACTTAATCGAACCCACAACCCTGGCGTTGCAAACGCCATGCTCTATCAACTGAGCTACATCCCTGCCGGCCATTCCCTCCCCTACCCTGGACGACGCTGGGCCAATTGTGCGCCGCCCATGAGTCTCCCGGTCGCGGCCGGCTGCGACAGAGCCTGGATTCGAACCAGGATCTCTAGTGGCACAGGAGGAGAGATCTGAGGGGGGAGGACCACTGCGCCACTCAGGATGTCTGTTACCTTGGTAATGTCTGTTACCTGGGTAATGTCTGTTACCTTGGTAATGTCTGTTACCTGGGTAATGTCTGTTACCTTGGTAATGTCTGTTACCTGGGTAATGTCTGTAACCTTGGTAATGTCTGTTACCTGGGTAATGTCTGTTACCTGGGTAATGTCTGTTACCTTGGTAATGTCTGTTACCTGGGTAATGTCTGTTACCTTGGTAATGTCTGTTACCTGGGTAATGTCTGTTACCTTGGTAATGTCTGTTACCTGGGTAATGTCTGTAACCTTGGTAATGTCTGTTACCTGGGTAATGTCTGTAACCTTGGTAATGTCTGTTACCTTGGTAATGTCTGTTACCTGGGTAATGTCTGTAACCTTGGTAATGTCTGTTACCTTGGTAATGTCTGTTACCTGGGTAATGTCTGTAACCTTGGTAATGTCTGTTACCTTGGTAATGTCTGTTACCTTGGTAATGTCTGTTACCTGGGTAATGTCTGTAACCTTGGTAATGTCTGTTACCTGGGTAATGTCTGTTACGTGGGTAATGTCTGTTACCTGGGTAATGTCTGTAACCTTGGTAATGTCTGTTACCTGGGTAATGTCTGTTACGTGGGTAATGTCTGTTACCTGGGTAATGTCTGTTACCTTGGTAATGTCTGTTACCTTGGTAATGTCTGTTACCTGGGTAATGTCTGTTACCTTGGTAATGTCTGTTACCTTGGTAATGTCTGTTACCTGGGTAATGTCTGTTACCTGGGTAATGTCTGTTACCTGGGTAATGTCTGTTACGTGGGTAATGTCTGTTACCTTGGTAATGTCTGTTACCTTGGTAATGTCTGTTACCTGGGTAATGTCTGTAACCTTGGTAATGTCTGTTACCTGGGTAATGTCTGTTACGTGGGTAATGTCTGTTACCTGGGTAATGTCTGTAACCTTGGTAATGTCTGTTACCTTGGTAATGTCTGTTACCTTGGTAATGTCTGTTACCTGGGTAATGTCTGTAACCTTGGTAATGTCTGTTACCTGGGTAATGTCTGTTACGTGGGTAATGTCTGTTACCTGGGTAATGTCTGTAACCTTGGTAATGTCTGTTACCTGGGTAATGTCTGTTACGTGGGTAATGTCTGTTACGTGGGTAATGTCTGTTACCTGGGTAATGTCTTACTTCACCTATTATAGCTAGAGTATGGCACAAATAAAGACTGATCCTATGGCACAGATAAAGAGTGATCCTATGGCACAAATAAAGAGTCATCCTATGCAGTAGATTCCTAGATTGATCTAAAACCAATCTGTGGTTGTAAAGCTGGTTGATGGTTTAGGATGTGAGGTTGAGGTTAGGGTTAGCTTGTGGTAAGGTAAAGTGATCTCTGTCTGACTATCAGGGGAGGCAGGGGAAGGAGAGGGTAGAAAGGGTTAGGGTTAGGGTAACCCTAACCCAGGGGAAGGAGAGGGTAGAAAGGGTTAGGGTTAGGGTAACCCTAACCCAGGGGAAGGAGAGGGTAGAAAGGAGACCAAACTACTTTACTAAAACAGCACAGTCATGATGACGTTATGACCTGCCTGTCTGTCTGTCTGTCTGTCTGCCTGTCTGTCTGTCTGTCTGTCTGCCTGCCTGCCTGTCTGCCTGCCTGCCTGTCTGCCTGTCTGCCTGCCTGCCTGTCTGCCTGTCTGCCTGTCTGCCTGTCTGCCTGTCTGCCTGTCTGCCTGCCTGCCTGCCTGTCTATCTGCCTGTCTGCCTGTCTGTCTGCCTGTCTGCCTGTCTGTCTGCCTGTATGCCTGTCTGCCTGTCTGTCTGCCTGTCTGTCTGTCTGTCTGTCTGCCTGTCTGTCTGTCTGTCTGCCTGTCTGCCTGTCTGTCTGTCTGTCTGCCTGTCTGCCTGTCTGTCTGCCTGTCTGCCTGTCTGTCTGTCTGTCTGCCTGTCTGCCTGTCTGTCTGTCTGTCTGTCTGTCTGTCTGTCTGTCTGCCTGTCTGCCTGTATGTCTGTCTGTCTATCTGCCTGTTGTCTGTCTGTCTATCTGCCTGTTGTCTGTCTGTCTGTCTGTCTGTCTGTCTGTCTGTCTGTCTGTCTGTCTGCCTGTCTGCCTGCCTGTCTGCCTGTCCGTCTGCCTGTCTGCCTGTCTCCCTGCCTGTCTCCCTGCCTGTCTCCCTGTCTGTCTGCCTGCCTGTCTGTCTGCCTGTCTGTCTGCCTGTCTGCCTGTCTGCCTGTCTGTTTGCCTGTCTGCCTGTCTGTCTGCCTGTCTCCCTGTCTGTCTGCCTGTCTGTCTGCCTGCATGTCTGTCTGTCTGCCTGTCTGTTTGCCTGTCTGTCTGCCTGTCTCCCTGCCTGTCTACCTGTCTGTCTGTCTGTCCGTCTGTCTGCCTGTCTGCCTGTCTGCCTGTCTGTTTGCCTGTCTGCCTGTCTGTCTTTCTGTCTCCCTGTCTGTCTGCCTGCCTGTCTGTCTGCCTGTCTGTCTGTCTGTCTGCCTGTCTCCCTGCCTGTCTCCCTGTCTGTCTGCCTATCTGCCTGGCTGCCTGTCTGTCTGTCTGTCTGTCTGTTTGCCTTTCTGCCTGTCTGTCTGCCTGTCTCCCTGCCTGTCTGCCTGTCTCCCTTACTGTCTGCCTGTCTGTCTGCCTGTCTGTCTGTCTGTCTGTCTGCCTGTCTGCCTGTATGTCTGTCTGCCTGGCCTCCCCCTTATGAGATTATCCCGTTAAATGACAATGTGGGATAAAGTTAGGCGTTTCCGTTTCACATAAAAAATGTGGTAGACAGTCGAGGTTTGGCAGGGACATTTTGGGTACAATTTTAGTGTCTCTGTGTTTATGTGTGTATGTGTAGTTGCGCATGGGGAATTTTGGGACGTTTTAGTGTGTGTGACTTGTGTGTGTGACTGTGTGTGTGACTGTGCATCACAGAGGGATTGGAGGCATACAGCTGGCTGTGTTTGGCTGTCTCAGTCTCCTCCTCTCCAGTCTCCAGCCTCCAATCCTGGGTTTCCTCACTCACTCTCCTTCTCCCCTCCCCCCTCAGATCTCCCCTTCCTCTCTCCCTCATCCCCCCTCAGAACTCCTCTTCCTCTCTCCCTGCTCCCCCTCAGATCTCCTCTTCCTCTCTCCCTCCTCCCCCCTCAGATCTCCTCTTCCTCTCTCTTTCCTCCCCCCTCAGATCTCTCCTCCTCTCCCTCCTCCCCCTCAGATCTCCTCTTCCTCTCTCCCTCCTCCCCCCTCAGATCTCCTCTTCCTCTCTCTTTCCTCCCCCCTCAGATCTCTCCTCCTCTCCCTCCTCCCCCTCAGATCTCCCCTTCTCCTCTCCCTCCTCCCCCCTCAGATCTCCTCTTCCTCTCTCCCTCCTCCCCCCTCAGATTTCCTCTTCTCCTCTCCCTCCTCCCCCCTCATATCTCCCCTTCCTATCTCCCTCCTCCCCCCTCAGATCTCCCCTTCCTCTCTCCCTCCTCAGATCTCCCCTTCCTCTCTCCTTCCTCCCCCCTCAGATCTCCCATTTTCCTCTCCCTCCTCCCCCCTCAGATCTTCTCTTCCTCTCTCTCTCCTCCCCCTCAGATCTCCCCTCTCTCTCTCCCTCCTCCACCCTCAGATCTCCTCTTCCTCTCTCCCTCCTCCACCCTCAGATCTCCTCTGCCTCTCTCCCTCCTCCCCCCTCAGATCTCCTCTTCTCCTCTCCCTCCTCCCCCCTCAGATCTCCCCTTCTCATCTCCCTCTTCCCCCCTCAGATCTCCCTTCCTCTCTCTCTCCTCCCCCCTCAGATTTCCCCTTCCTCTCTCCCTCCTCCACCCTCAGATCTCCCCTTCCTCTCTCCTCCCTCAGATCTCCCTTTCTCCTCTCCCTCCTCCACCCTCAGATCTCCCCTTCCTCTCTCCCTCCTCAGATCTCCCCTTCTCCTCTCCCTCCTCCCCCCTCAGCTCTACCCTTCCTCTCCCTC
>NW_025533510.1:215000-220000 GCF_020615455.1 Coregonus clupeaformis | reverse complement strand
GATGAACGCAATGCCCTCGTTTGGGTGTAGGGACTGATCAGAGCCTGAAGGTACGGAGGTGCCGTTCCCCTCACAGCTCCGTAGGCAAGCACTATGGTCTTGTAGCAGATGCGAGCTTCAACTGGAAGCCAGTGTAGTGTGCAGAGGAGCGGGGTGACATGAGAGAACTTGGGAAGGTTGAACACCAGACGGGCTGCGGCATTCTGGATGAGTTGTAGGCGTTTAATGGCACAGGCAGGGAGCCCAGCCAACAGCGAGTTGCAGTAATCCAGACGGGAGATGACAAGTGCCTGGATTAGGACCTGTGCCGCTTCCTGTGTAAGGCAGGGTCGTACTCTCCGAATGTTGTAGAACATGAACCTACAGGATCGGGTCACCGCCTTGATGTTAGCGGAGAACGACAGGGTGTTGTCCAGGGTCACGCCAAGGCTCTTCGCACTCTGGGAGGAGGACACAACGGAGGGGCTAGCAGCAGGGAGGGAGGGAGTTGGTGTTGTAGCATATTCCAAAATTCAAGAAGCCTCTTATTGTAATTGTTTTCCTCTTTCCAAATACTACTCTTCCCCTGTCTCTCTCTCTCTGTTAGCTACTGTTTATTGTCAATCTGTTAGTGTGAATCAAACTGCAGATAAACCCAGCTGGTCCTGTCTAGATTTAGACCGGAGTGGCTTCTGAACACGAAACGCTGAGGAGAGGAACTGTGTATCAAATGGCATAGCACCCTATTCCCTATGTAGTGCACTGCTTTAGACCAGAGAATAGCACCCTATTCCCTATATAGTGCACTACTTTAGACCAGAGAATGGCACCCTATTCCCTATATAGTGCACTACTTTAGACCAGAGAATGGCACCCTATTCCCTATATAGTGCACTACATTAGACCAGAGAATGGCACCCTATTCCCTATATAGTGCACTACTTTAGACCAGATAATGGAACCCTATTCCCTATATAGTGCACTACTTTAGACCAGATAATGGAACCCTATTCCCTATATAGTGCACTACTTTAGACCAGAGAATGGAACCCTATTCCCTATATAGTGCACTACATTAGACCAGAGAATGGCACCCTATTCCCTATATAGTGCACTACTTTAGACCAGAGAATGGCACCCTATTCCCTATGTAGTGCACTGCTTTAGACCAGAGAATGGCACCCTATTCCCTATATAGTGCACTACTTTAGACCAGAGAATGGCACCCTATTCCCTATATAGTGCACTACTTTAGACCAGAGAATGGCACCCTATTCCCTATGTAGTGCACTGCTTTTGACCAGAGAATAGCACCCTATTCCCTATGTAGTGCACTGCTTTTGACCAGAGAATGGCACCCTATTCCCTATATAGTGCACTACTTTAGACCAGAGAATAGCACCCTATTCCCTATATAGTGCACTGCTTTTGACCAGAGAATAGCACCCTATTCCCTATGTAGTGCACTGCTTTAGACCAGAGAATGGCACCCTATTCCCTATGTAGTGGCACCCTATTCCCTATATAGTGCACTACTTTAGACCAGAGAATGGAACCCTATTCCCTATATAGTGCACTACTTTAGACCAGAGAATGGCACCCTATTCCCTATATAGTGCACTACTTTAGACCAGAGAATAGCACCCTATTCCCTATATAGTGCACTGCTTTTGACCAGAGAATAGCACCCTATTCCCTATGTAGTGCACTGCTTTAGACCAGAGAATGGCACCCTATTCCCTATATAGTGCACTACTTTAGACCAGAGAATGGCACCCTATTCCCTATATAGTGCACTACTTTAGACCAGAGAATGGCACCCTATTCCCTATATAGTGCACTACTTTAGACCAGAGAATGGCACCCTATTCCCTATATAGTGCACTACTTTAGACCAGAGAATGGCACCCTATTCCCTATATAGTGCACTACTTTAGACCAGAGAATGGCACCCTATTCCCTATATAGTGCACTACTTTAGACCAGATAATGGCACCCTATTCCCTATATAGTGCACTACTTTAGACCAGAGAATGGCACCCTATTCCCTTTATAGTGCACTACTTTAGACCAGAGAATGGCACCCTATTCCCTATATAGTGCACTACTTTAGACCAGAGAATGGAACCCTATTCCCTATATAGTGCACTACTTTAGACCAGAGAATGGCACCCTATTCCCTATATAGTGCACTACTTTAGACCAGAGAATGGCACCCTATTCCCTATATAGTGCACTACTTTAGACCAGAGAATGGCACCCTATTCCCTATATAGCGCACTACTTTAGACCAGAGAATGGCACCCTATTCCCTATATAGTGCACTACTTTAGACCAGAGAATGGCACCCTATTCCCTATATAGTGCACTACTTTAGACCAGAGAATGGCACCCTATTCCCTATATAGTGCACTACTTTAGACCAGAGAATGGCACCCTATTCCATATATAGGGGTGACTTTTGTGACGCAGACAAGAACTGCAGACTGCAGTGAGAGAGACAGTGGTGTTAGGGTCAGGGGTCAGGGGTCAGGGTCAGGGTCAGGGTCAGACTGCAGTGAGAGAGACAGTGGTGTTAGGGTCAGGGGTCAGGGGTCAGGGTTAGGGTCAGGGTCAGGGTCAGGGGTCAGGGTTAGGGTCAGACTGCAGTGAGAGATAGCTAGAAGGGTCAGGGTCAGGGTCAGGGTCAGGGTTAGGGTCAGGGTCAGACTGCAGTGAGAGATAGCTAGAAGGGTTAGGGTTAGGGTTAGGGTCAGGGTCAGGGTTAGGGTCAGGGTCAGGGTTAGGGTCAGACTGCAGTGAGAGATAGCTAGAAGGGTAAGGGTCAGGGTCAGGGTTAGGGTCAGGGTCAGACTGCAGTGAGAGATAGCTAGAAGGGTTAGGGTTAGGGTTAGGGTCAGGGTCAGGGTTAGGGTCAGGGTCAGGGTTAGGGTCAGACTGCAGTGAGAGATAGCTAGAAGGAGAGAGAGAGAGACAGTGGTGTTAGGGTCAGGGTCAGGGTCAGGGTCAGGGTTAGGGTCAGGGTCAGGGTCAGGGTCAGGGTCAGGGTCAGGGTCAGGGTCTGTCCTCAGTCTCAGCACTGTTCATCAGCACTTTCTGCCAGACGGGGCTCAATTGATTTTTAACAATTCAATTCATTTCAAAGGGCTTTATTGGCATGGGAAACATATGTTAACGTTGCCAAAGTAAGTGAAATAGATAATAAACAAAAGTCAAATAAACAATAAAAAATTAACAGTAACATTACATTCACAAAAGTTCCAAAAGAATAAAGACATTTCAAATGTCATATTATGTCTATATACAGTGTTGTAACGATGTGCAAATAGTTAAAGTACAAAAGGGAAAATAAATAAACATCTCTCTATCTCCCTCCTCTTTTCCCCCCTCTACCTCTCTCTCTCCCTCTCTCATCTGCTCTCTCCCACATCTTCTCTTTCTCTCTCTGCTTCTCAATCCCCCACCCCCTTTTTTTCTTCTCTCTCTCTCTCGCTCTCTCTCTCTCTCTCTCTCTCTCTCTCTCTCTCTCTCTCTCTCTCTCTCTCTCTCTCTCTCTCTCTCTCTCTCTCTCTCTCTCTCTCTCTCTCTCTCTCTCTCTCTCTCTCAGGATGGCTGTGTGTGGCCAACCAACAGTTTGGTGATGCAGCAGAGAACCACAGAGGTGAGTGGGAAAAATGTACGTCATGGATCGTCTACCAAATGTTAGTCTCTCTTGAATCAGATAATATACACTACCAGTCAAAAGTTTGGACACAGCTACTCATTCAAGGGTTTTTCTTTATTTTTACTATTTTCTACATTGTAGAATAAAAGTGAAGACATCAAAACTATGAAATAACACGTATGGAATCATGTAGTAACCAAAAAAGTGTTAAACAAATCAACATATATTTTATATTTGAGATTCTTCAAATAGCCACCCTTTGCCTTGATGACAGCTTTGCACACTCTTGGCATTCTCTCAACCAGCTTCATGAGGTAGTCACCTGGAATGCATTTTAATTAACAGGTGTGCCTTGTTAAAAGTTAATTTGTGGAATTTCTTTCCATCTTAATGCGTTTCAGCCAATCAATTGTGTTGTGACAAGGTAGGGGGGTATACAGAAGATAGCCCTATTAGGTAAAAGACCAAGTCCATATTATGGCAATAACAGCTCAAATAAGCTAAGAGAAACGACAGTCCATCATTACTTTAAGACATGAAGGTCAGTCAAAACGGAACATTTCAAGAACTTTGAAGGTTTCTTCAAGTGCAGTCGCAAAAACCATCAAGCGCTACGATGAAACTGGCTCTCATGAGGACCGCCATAGGAAAGGAAGACCCATAGTTACCTCTACTGCAGAGGATAAGTTCATTAGAGTTACCAGCCTCAGAAATTGCAGCCCAAATAAATGCTTCACAGAGTTCAAGTTACAGACACATCTCAACATCACCTGTTCAGAGGGGACTGTGTGAATCAGGCCGTCATGGTCGAATTGCTGCAAAGAAACCACTACTAAAGGACACCAATAATAAGAAGAGACCTGCTTGGGCCAAGAAACACAAGCAATGGACATTAGACCGGTGGAAATGTGTCCTTTGGTCTGGAGTCCAAATTCGAGATTTTTGGTTCCAACCGCCGTGTCATTGTGAGACGCGGTGTGGGTGAACGGATGATCTCCGCATGTGTATTTCCCACCGTAAAGCATGGAGGAGGAGGTGTTATGGTGTGGGGGTGCTTTGCTGGGGACACTGTCTGTGATTTATTTGGAATTCAAGGCACACTTAACCAGCATGGCTACCACAGCATTCTGCAGTGATACGCCATCCCATCTGGTTTGGGCTTAGTGGGACTATCATTAGTTTTTCAACAGGACAATGACACAATACACGCCTCCAGGCTGTGTAAGGGCTATTTTACCAAGAAGGAGAGTGATGGAGTGCTGCATCAGATGACCTGGCCTCCACAATCCCCTGACCTCAACTAAATTGAGATGGTTTGGGATGAGTCGGACCGCAGAGTGAAGGAAAAGCAGCCAAC
>NW_025533510.1:62500-212500 GCF_020615455.1 Coregonus clupeaformis | reverse complement strand
TCTTGTTTGTTTATTTTTGTACGCTTTCATTTATTTAAGATAAGATTGTTGACACTGATTTTGTTTGAAAGACTGCACCCAGTTATAGGAGTTATGGCTTTTATTTTTTGTTTCCCGGATCTGTGCACAAACCTTCAAACCTTCAAACTTTCAAACCTTCAAACCTTCAAACCTTCAAACCTTCAAACCTTCAAACCTTCAAACCAATCCAAATCCAAATTAGAGTGCCATGATTCCTAGCTGCTAAATCAACGGGACATATCATCAGAAATCTGAAGTTGACCTAATTTATTGTTTAAAAAGCAGGAGATGCTTCTCCTAGTTTGATTGTTTGTGTCCATGGGCTCCAACATTTGGAATTACTGTTTTTTATCCAGTTATTATCCACAACTCTGATCCAGCCTAACGTCCCCTGAAACTAACTCGAACACGGCAGTTCATTTTAAAGATACACTGAGTATACCAAACATAACTTCCTAATATTGAGTTGCACCCCCACCTTTATCTATCTATCTATCTATCTATCTATCTATCTATCTATCTATCTATCTATCTATCTATCTATCTATCTATCTATCTATCTATCTATCTATCTATCTATCTATCTATCTATCTATCTATCTATCTATCTATCTATCTATCTATCTATCTATCTATCTATCTATCTATCTATCTATCTATCTATCTATCTATCTATCTATCTATCTATCTATCTATCTATCTGCTGGGTGGAGGACATTTTGTTACAATTGCTTTAATCCTGTCGAGTAGCACTTTACACTTCCTGTCTGTTAGAGTTGAAATGGAGATCACTGTGCAAGGAGTCATGGGATATGAAGTGCTCAGAGGGTGATGCCTTTGTAGTCTTCTGCACATCCACTAACTTGTCTAGTACAGGTCCCCCTGGAATATTGTGTTTTCCTTTGTCAAAAATACTTTCTATAAAATTACACAGATCAACACTACGGCTGAATCTCAAACCCAACACTTTCACCATTCCCCGAAGAGTTTGGGGGCCAATTGTTGGGTTTGAGATTCAGACTAAATATCCATGTTGGTATCCTAACACCTACCCTCTGGTGTACAGTTTTGTTTCTGCCTTGTGCCCAGTCTTATCTGTTCTACATGTTACTGCAGTCTTATCTGTTCTACATGTTACTGCAGTCTTATCTGTTCTACATGTTATTGCAGTCTTATCTGTTCTACATGTTACTGCAGTCTTATCTGTTCTACATGTTATTGCAGCTGGCAGAGAAGGCAGTTTGTGTACAAGCATATTCCTGTAATTCCCTAGTTAATCCCTACTGGTCAGTCCCTAGTTAATACCTACTGGGTAAAGGTTCCCTAGTTAATCCCTACTGGTCAGTCCCTAGTTAATCCCTACTGGGTGAAGGTTCCCTAGTTAATACCTACTGGGTAAAGGTTCCCTAGTTAATCCCTACTGGTCAGTCCCTAGTTAATCCCTACTGGGTGAAGGTTCCCTAGTTAATACCTACTGGGTAAAGGTTCCCTAGTTAATCCCTACTGGTCAGTCCCTAGTTAATCCCTACTGGGTGAAGGTTCCCTAGTTAATCCCTACTGGGTAAAGGTTCCCTAGTTAATCCCTACTGGGTAAAGGTTCCCTAGTTAATCCCTACTGGTCAGTCCCTAGTTAATCCCTACTGGGTGAAGGTTCCCTAGTTAATCCCTACTGGGTAAAGGTTCCCTAGTTAATCCCTACTGGTCAGTCCCTAGTTAATCCCTACTGGGTGAAGGTTCCCTAGTTAATCCCTACTGGGTAAAGGTTCCCTAGTTAATCCCTACTGGTCAGTCCCTAGTTAATCCCTACTGGGTGAAGGTTCCCTAGTTAATCCCTACTGGGTAAAGGTTCCCTAGTTAATACCTACTGGTAATTCCCTAGTTAATACCTACTGGGTGAAGGTTCCCTAGTTAATACCTACTGGTCAGTCCCTAGTTAATACCTACTGGGTGAAGGTTCCCTAGTTAATCCCTACTGGGTAAAGGTTCCCTAGTTAATACCTACTGGTAATTCCCTAGTTAATACCTACTGGGTGAAGGTTCCCTAGTTAATACCTACTGGTCAGTCCCTAGTTAATCCCTACTGGGTGAAGGTTCCCTAGTTAATACCTACTGGGTGAAGGTTCCCTAGTTAATCCCTACTGGTCAGTCCCTAGTTAATCCCTACTGGGTGAAGGTTCCCTAGTTAATCCCTACTGGGTAAAGGTTCCCTAGTTAATCCCTACTGGTCAGTCCCTAGTTAATACCTACTGGGTGAAGGTTCCCTAGTTAATCCCTACTGGGTAAAGGTTCCCTAGTTAATCCCTACTGGTCAGTCCCTAGTTAATACCTACTGGGTAAAGGTTCCCTAGTTAATCCCTACTGGGTAAAGGTTCCCTAGTTAATACCTACTGGTCAGTCCCTAGTTAATACCTACTGGGTAAAGGTTCCCTAGTTAATCCCTACTGGGTAAAGGTTCCCTAGTTAATACCTACTGGTCAGTCCCTAGTTAATACCTACTGGGTGAAGGTTCCCTAGTTAATCCCTACTGGTCAGTCCCTAGTTAATCCCTACTGGGTGAAGGTTCCCTAGTTAATCCCTACTGGGTAAAGGTTCCCTAGTTAATCCCTACTGGTCAGTCCCTAGTTAATACCTACTGGGTGAAGGTTCCCTAGTTAATCCCTACTGGGTAAAGGTTCCCTAGTTAATCCCTACTGGTCAGTCCCTAGTTAATACCTACTGGGTAAAGGTTCCCTAGTTAATCCCTACTGGTCAGTCCCTAGTTAATACCTACTGGGTAAAGGTTCCCTAGTTAATCCCTACTGGGTAAAGGTTCCCTAGTTAATACCTACTGGGTAAAGGTTCCCTAGTTAATACCTACTGGGTAAAGGTTCCCTAGTTAATCCCTACTGGGTAAAGGTTCCCTAGTTAATACCTACTGGGTGAAGTTCCCTAGTTAATACCTACTGGTCAGTCCCTAGTTAATACCTACTGGGTAAAGGTTCCCTAGTTAATACCTACTGGGTGAAGGTTCCCTAGTTAATACCTACTGGGTAAAGGTTCCCTAGTTAATACCTACTGGGTAAAGGTTCCCTAGTTAATACCTACTGGGTAATGGTTCCCTAGTTAATACCTACTGGGTAAAGGTTCCCTAGTTAATACCTACTGGGTAAAGGTTCCCTAGTTAATACCTACTGGGTGAAGGTTCCCTAGTTAAAACCTATTTGGAAAAATTTCCCTAGTTAATACATACTGGTAATTCTCTAGTTAATACCTGCTGGGTAAAGGTTCCCTAGTTAATACCTACTGGGTAAAGGTTCCCTAGTTAATCCCTACTGGTCAGTCCCTAGTTAATCCCTACTGGGTAAAGGTTCCCTAGTTAATACCTACTGGTCAGTCCCTAGTTAATACCTACTGGGTAAAGGTTCCCTAGTTAATACCTACTGGGTAAAGGTCCCCTAGTTAATACCTACTGGGTAAAGGTTCCCTAGTTAATACCTACTGGTCAGTCCCTAGTTAATACCTACTGGGTAAAGGTTCCCTAGTTAATATCTACTGGGTGAAGGTTCCCTAGTTAATACCTACTGGGTAAAGGTTCCCTAGTTACTACCTATTGGGTAACGTTTAGCTAGTTAATCCCTACTCGGTAAAGGTCCCCTAGTTAATACCTACTGGATAAAGGTTCCCTAGTTAATACCTCCTGGATAAAGGTTCCCTAGTTAATACCTACTGGGTAAAGGTTCCCTAGTTAATACCTACTGGGTAATGGTTCCCTAGTTAATACCTACTGGGTAAAGGTTCCCTAGTTAATACCTACTGGGTAAAGGTTCCCTAGTTAATACCTACTGGGTGAAGGTTCCCTAGTTAAAACCTATTTGGAAAAATTTCCCTAGTTAATACATACTGGTAATTCTCTAGTTAATACCTGCTGGGTAAAGGTTCCCTAGTTAATACCTACTGGGTAAAGGTTCCCTAGTTAATCCCTACTGGTCAGTCCCTAGTTAATCCCTACTGGGTAAAGGTTCCCTAGTTAATACCTACTGGTCAGTCCCTAGTTAATACCTACTGGGTAAAGGTTCCCTAGTTAATACCTACTGGGTAAAGGTCCCCTAGTTAATACCTACTGGGTAAAGGTTCCCTAGTTAATACCTACTGGTCAGTCCCTAGTTAATAACTACTGGGTAAAGGTTCCCTAGTTAATATCTACTGGGTGAAGGTTCCCTAGTTAATACCTACTGGGTAAAGGTTCCCTAGTTACTACCTATTGGGTAACGTTTAGCTAGTTAATCCCTACTACTACTACTACTACTGCTACTACTACTACTACTACTACTATTAACACTACTACTACCACTAATACTACTACTACTACTACTACTACTACTGCTGCTACTACTACTACTACTATTACTACTACTACTACCACTACTACTATTACTACTACTACTACCACTACTACTACTACCACTACCACTACTACTACTACTACTACTACTACTGATACTACTACTACTACTACTACTACTGCTGCTACTACTACTACTACTAGTGCTACTACTTCTAGTGCTACTACTACTACTACTAGTACTACTGATACTACTTCTGCTACTACTACTACAACTACTACTACTAATACTACTACTACTACTACTACTGCTGCTGCTGCTGCTGCTGCTGCTACTACTACTACTACTACTACTACTACTACTACTACTACTATTACTAAAACTACTGCTACTACTGTTGCTACTACTACTACTACTACTACTACTACTACTACTACTGCTACTAGTACTGCTACTACTGCTACTACTACTACTAGTACTACTACTAGTACTGCTACTAGTACTACTACTAGTACTACTACTACTACTACTGCTGCTGCTGCTGCTACTACTACTACTACTACTACTACTACTAGTACTGCTGCTGCTACTACTGCTACTACTACTACTACTACTACTACTACTTCTACTACTGCTGCTACTACTGCTACTACTACTACTACTACTACTACTATTACTAAAACTACTGCTACTACTGTTGCTACTACTACTACTACTACTACTACTACTACTACTGCTACTACTACTACTGATACTACTACTACTACTACTACTAGTGCTGCTACTACTACTACTACTAGTGCTACTACTTCTAGTGCTACTACTACTACTACTAGTACTACTGATACTACTTCTGCTACTACTACTACAACTACTACTACTAATACTACTACTACTACTACTACTGCTGCTGCTGCTGCTGCTGCTACTACTACTACTACTACTACTACTACTACTATTACTAAAACTACTGCTACTACTGTTGCTACTACTACTACTACTACTACTACTACTACTGCTACTACTACTACTGATACTACTACTACTACTACTACTGCTGCTACTAGTGCTACTACTTCTAGTGCTACTACTACTACTACTACTACTAGTACTACTAATACTACTTCTGCTACTACTACTACAACTACTACTAATACTACTACTACTACTGCTGCCGCGCTGCTGCTGCACACTACTACTACTACTGCTGCTACTGCTGCAGCTGCTTGCCACTACTACTACTACTACTACTGCTACTGACTACTACTACTACTACTACTACTGCTGCTACTACTACTACTACTACTACTACTACTACTACTACTACTGATACTACTGATACTACTACTGCTACTACTACTACTACAACTACTACTACTACTACTACTACTGCTGCTGCTGCTGCTACTACTACTACTACTACTACTACTACTACTACTACTACTATTACTACTACTGTTAGTACTATTACTACTACAACTGCTACTACTATACTACTAGTACTACTGCTGCTATTGCTACTACTGCTACTACTACTGCTGCTACTACTGCTACTACTACTACTGCTGCTACTTCTACTACTGCTACTAAGACTACTACTACTGCTACTACTACAACTGCTAATGCTACTGCTACTACTACTGTTATTACTACTACTACTACTACTACTGCTGCTACTACTGCTACTACTGCTACTACTACTACTACTACTACTGCTGCTACTGCTACTGCTGCTGCTACTACTACTACTACTACTACTACTACTACTACTACTACTACTACTACTGCTACTACTACTACTACTACTGCTACTGCTCCTACTACTGCTACTGTTACTACTACTACTACTACTACTACTACTACTATTACTGCTGCTACCACTGCTGCTACTACTACTGCTGCTTCTGCTGCTGCTACTACTACTACTACTGCCACTACTACTACTACTACTACTACTACTACTGATACTACTACTGCTACTACTACCACAACAACTACTACTAATACTACTACTACTACTACTACTACTGCTGCTGCTGCTGCTACTACTACTACTAATATTACTAAAACTACTGCTACTACTGTTGCTACTACTACTACTACTACTACTGCTACTACTACTACTGATATTACTACTACTACTACTACTGCTGCTACTACTACTACTACTACTACTACTACTGTTGCTACTACTATTACTTCTAGTGCTACTACTACTACTACTACTACTAGTACTACTGATACTACTTCTGCTACTACTACTACAACTACTACTAATACTACTACTACTACTACTACTACTGCTGCTGCTGCTACTACTACTACTACTACTACTACTATTACTACTACTGTTAGTACTATTACTACTACAACTGCTACTACTATACTACTAGTACTACTGCTGCTATTGCTACTACTGCTACTACTACTGCTGCTACTACTGCTACTACTACTACTGCTGCTACTTCTACTACTGCTACTAAGACTACTACTACTGCTACTACTACAACTGCTAATGCTACTGCTACTACTACTGTTATTACTACTACTACTACTACTGCTGCTACTGCTACTACTGCTACTACTACTACTACTACTGCTGCTGCTGCACTACTGCTGCTGCTACTACTACTACTACTACTACTACTACTGCTACTACTACTACTACTACTACTGCTACTACTACTACTACTACTGCTACTGCTCCTACTACTGCTACTGTTACTACTACTACTACTACTACTGCTGCTACTACTGCTACTTCTGCTACTACTACTACTACTACTACTGCTGCTACTGCTACTACTGCTGCTGCTACTACTACTACTACTATTACTGCTGCTACCACTGCTGCTACTACTACTACTGCTTCTGCTGCTGCTACTACTACTACTACTACTGCTACTACCACTACTACTACTACTACTACTACTACTACTGATACTACTACTGCTACTACCACTACTACAACAACTACTACTAATACTACTACTACTACTACTACTACTACTGCTGCTGCTGCTGCTACTACTACTACTAATATTACTAAAACTACTGCTACTACTGTTGCTACTACTACTACTACTACTACTGCTACTACTACTACTGATATTACTACTACTACTACTACTGCTGCTACTACTACTACTACTACTACTACTACTGTTGCTACTACTATTACTTCTAGTGCTACTACTACTACTACTACTACTAGTACTACTGATACTACTTCTGCTACTACTACTACAACTACTACTAATACTACTACTACTACTACTACTGCTGCTGCTGCTACTACTACTACTACTACTACTACTACTACTACTACTGCTACTACTACTACTACTACTACTACTGCTGCTGCTACTACTACTACTACTACTACTACTACTACTACTACTACTACTGATACTACTACTGCTACTACTACTACTACAACTACTACTGCTGCTACTACTACTACTACTACTATTACTAAAACTACTGCTACTACTGTTGCTACTACTACTACTACTACTACTACTACTACTACTACTACTGCTACTACTACTACTGATACTACTACTACTACTACTACTGCTGCTACTACTACTACTACTAGTGCTACTACTTCTAGTGCTACTACTACTACTACTACTACTAGTACTACTGATACTACTTCTGCTACTACTACTACAACTACTACTAATACTACTACTACTACTACTGCTGCTGCTGCTGCTGCTGCTACTACTACTACTACTACTACTACTACTACTACTACTACTATTACTAAAACTACTGCTACTACTTTTGCTACTACTACTACTACTACTGCTGCTTCTACTACTACTACTACATCTACTACCACTGCTGCTGCTACTACTACTACTACTACTACTACTACTACTACTACTACTACTACTACTACTACTACTACTACTGCTACTACTACATCTACTACCACTGCTGCTACTACTACTACTACTACTACTACTACTACTACTACTACTGCTACTACTACTACTACTATTCCTACTACCACTTATCCTACTCCTCCTCCTCATACTACTACTACTACTACTAATTCTACTACTACCACTGCTGCTACTACTACTACTACTACTACTACTACTACTACTACTACTACTACTACTACTACTACTACTACTGCTACTGCTACTACTACTGCTACTACTACTACTGCTGCCCTGCTGCTACTACTACTATTGCTACTACTACTACTGCTACTACTACTACTACTACTGCTGCTACTGCTACTACTACTGCTACTACTATTATTATTACTACACTACTACTACTATACTACTAATACTACTACTACTACTGCTGCTACTGCTACTGTTACTACTACTGCTGTCAACTGTTCCTACATATGTCAACTTCTCCATATAACAAGTCAGCTACAGTCCAGGTGTTTCCATCAGCATCGTATCAATGGGACCTTCTTCCTGCTACACCAGACACCAACCAACATCAACTCTAGTTTCTTTTTTTTTCCTTTCACAAGATAGAATTAACATGCTCATCAGCCATCGAGAATTGAACCTCTTCAATTCTTGAGCTTGGACGCTGCCATTGGACATGATGCAATGTGAGCACAACACGGCAGTGAAGCAGCTTTCACTGATTTCAAAGGAAGCGTTCCCTCAATGGCGGATGGCTGACGGCTATAGGGTAGCAGGGCCGTTACTTGGTATTCGCTAAAACCTTATTTAGAAACTTTAGAAATTAGATGTTGGTGATCTTTTTTATGTTCCTTTTTTGCTTGTAGTGTTTTGCTCTTGTAGTTAGAAGTTAGAACGGATAACATTTTATTTTTATACACTACCGGTCAAAAGTTTTAGAACACTTCTTTATTTTGTACTATTTTCTACAGTGTAGAATAATAGTGAAGACATCAAAACTATGAAATAACACATATAGAATCATGTAGTAACCAAAAGAGTGTTAAACAAATCAAAATATATTTGATATTTTTCAAATAGCCACCCTTTGCCTTGATGACAACTTTGTACACTCTTGGCATTCGCTCAACCAGCTTCAGCTGGAATGTTTTTCCAATAGTCTTGAAGGAGTTCCCACATATGCTGAGCACTTGTTGGCTGCTTTTCCTTCACTCTGCGGTCCGACTCATCCCAAACCATCTCAATTGAGTTGAGGTCGGGGGATTGTGGAGGCCAGGTCATCTGATGCAGCACTCCATCACTCTCCTTCTTGGTAAAATAGCCTTACACAGCCTGGAGGTGTGTTGGGTCATTGTCCTGTTGAAAAACTAATGATAGTCCCACTAAGTCCAAACCAGATGGGATGGCGTATCACTGCAGAATGCTGTGGTAGCCATGCTGGTTAAGTGTGCCTTGAATTCTAAATAAATCACAGACAGTGTCAACAGCAAAGCACCCCCACACCATAACACCTCCTCCTCCATGCTTTACGGTGGGAAATACACATGCAGAGATCATTCGTTCACCCACACCGCAACTCTCAAAGACACGGTGGTTGGAACCAGAAATCTCGAATTTGGACTCCAGACCAAAGGACACATTTCCACCGGTCTAATGTCCATTGCTCGTGTTTCTTGGCCCAAGCAAGTCTCTTCTTATTATTGGTGTCCTTTAGTAGTGGTTTCTTTGCAGCAATTCGACCATGAAGGACTGATTCTCACAGTCTTCTCTGAATAGTTGATGTTGAGATGTGTCTGTTACTTGAACTCTGTGAAGCATTTATTTGGGCTGCAATTTCTGAGGCTGTTAACTCTAATGAACTTATCCTCTGCAGCAGAGGTAACTCTGGGTCTTCCATTCCTGTGGCGGTCCTCATGAGAGCCTGTTTCATCATAGTGCTTGATGGTTTTTGCGACTGCACTTGAAGAAACCTTCAAAGTTCTTGAAATGTTCCGTATTGACTGACCTTCATGTCTTAAAGTATTGATGGACTGTCGTTTTTCTTATTTGAGCTGTTCTTGCTATAATATGGACTTGGTCTTTTACCAAATAGGGCTATCTTCTGTATACCACCCTACCTTGTCACAACACAACTGATTGGCTCAAACGCACTAAGAAGGAAAGAAATTCCACAAATTAACTTTTAATAAGGCACACCTGTTAATTGAAATGCATTCCAGGTGACTACTTCATGAAGCTGGTTGAGAGAATGCCAAGAGTGGGCAAAGCTGTCATCAAGGTAAAGGGTGGCTATTTGAAGAATCTCAAATATAAAATATATGTTGATTTGTTTAACACTTTTTTGGTTACTACATGATTCCATATGTGTTATTTCATAGTTTTGATGTCTACAATGTAGAAAATAGTAAAAATTAAGAAAAACCCTTGAATGAGTAGGTGTTCTAAAACCTTTGACCGGTGGTGTATATTTTTCAGGTTTAAGAAGTTTTGCATGTTACAATTATGTGAGCAAATTTGGTGCCTAATGGTTGTGTTTTGAGCAGGCATAGGAAACCACTTGCACTCTACACCCACCTTTGCTGTGCCTCTTCTAATGGTGCTTTCTTCAGTGGTCTGACTCTGTTTATTTGTACGGTATATGTCTTTAATATATTATACACATATCCTACCCAATGGGTAGAAACCACAAGAGAACGTTGTTAATACTGTAATATAATGTGTATAGATGATGATATTAAAAATAACATTTAACACAGCAAGAGGGCATCGGTGTTTTGTGAATGCCTACAATGTGCTTTGTCTTTTTTTAGAACAGAGGAAATAAAAAATGCTCCAGTTCTGATGGTCACATGATGATAGAACATCTCCTATACAGGAAATATCTAATATTCTGGTTACAGAGTCGTTCTCAACCTTTTTTGGTTACTGTACCAAGTACATTTTGCTCTGCCCGGAGTACCCTTGAAGTACCCCCTCATGTGCATTTTACCAGTAAACCTATGGTCTCATGAGTCTTCTCCAGTTCCCCCTGTGGATAGACCCAGTACCCCTGTGGATAGACCCAGTACCCCTGTGGATAGACCCAGTACCCCTGTGGATAGACCCAGTTACCCTGTGGATAGACCCAGTACCCCTGTGGATAGACCCAGTACCCCTGTGGATAGACCCAGTAACCCTGTGGATAGACCCAGTACCCCTGTGGATAGACCCATTTATAATAAAAAATAATAATAATAATATGCCATTTAGCAGACGCTTTTATCCAAAGCGACTTACAGTCATGCGTGCATACATTTTTTGTGTATGGGTGGTCCCGGGGATCGAACCCACTACCTTGGCGTTACAAGCGCCGTGCTCTACCAGCTGAGCTACAGAGGACCACATTTACCCTGTGGATAGACCCAGTAACCCTGTGTATAGACCCAGTAACCCTGTGGATAGACCCAGTAACCCTGTGGATAGACCCAGTAACCCTGTGGATAGACCCAGTACCCCTGTGTATAGACCCAGTACCCCTGTGGATAGACCCAGTACCCCCTGTGTATAGACCCAGTAACCCCTGTGGATAGACCCAGTAACCCTGTGTATAGACCCAGTAACCCTGTGGATAGACCCAGTAACCCTGTGGATAGACCCAGTAACCCTGTGGATAGACCCAGTAACCCTGTGGATAGACCCAGTAACCCTGTGGATAGACCCAGTAACCCTGTGGATAGACCCAGTAACCCAGTGGATAGACCCAGTACCCCTGTGGATAGACCCAGTTCCCCCTGTGGATAGACCCAGTACCCCTGTGGATAGACCCAGTAACCCTGTGGATAGACCCAGTACCCCTGTGGATAGACCCAGTAACCCTGTGGATAGACCCAGTAACCCTGTGGATAGACCCAGTAACCCTGTGGATAGACCCAGTTACCCTGTGGATAGACCCAGTTACCCTGTGGATAGACCCCGTAACCCTGTGGATAGACCCAGTTACCCTGTGGATAGACCCAGTTCCCCCTGTGGATAGACCCAGGTACCCCTGTGGATAGACCCAGTTACCCCTGTGGATAGACCCAGTAACCCTGTAGATAGACCCAGTACCCCTGTGGATAGACCCAGTACCCCTGTGGATAGACCCAGTTCCCCCTGTGGATAGACCCAGTACCCCTGTGGATAGACCCAGTACCCCTGTGGATAGACCCAGTAACCCTGTGTATAGACCCAGTTCCCCCTGTGGATAGACCCAGTAACCCTGTGGATAGACCCAGTACCCCTGTGTATAGACCCAGTACCCCTGTGGATAGACCCAGTTACCCTGTGGATAGACCCAGTAACCCTGTGGATAGACCCAGTAACCCTGTGGATAGACCCAGTAACCCTGTGGATAGACCCAGTAACCCTGTGGATAGACCCAGTTACCCTGTGGATAGACCCAGTTACCCTGTGGATAGACCCAGTAACCCTGTGGATAGACCCAGTTACCCTGTGGATAGACCCAGTACCCCTGTGGATAGACCCAGTACCCCTGTGGATAGACCCAGTACCCCTGTGGATAGACCCAGTTCCCCCTGTGGATAGATCCAGTACCCCTGTGGATAGACCCAGTAACTCTGTGGATAGACCCAGTACCTCTGTGGATATTTAGGTTATGCAATTCAAGAATTCCAGGGTTTGTCTGAATGGTTCTGTTTTAGAACTCGAGGGCTGTTTGAATGGTTCTGTGTTCTAAACTCCAGGGCTGTTTCAATGGTTCTGTGTTCTAGAATTCCAGGGCTGTTCGAATGGTTCTAATTCTGTGTGTACCCCGTTCCAGTGATCTTTGAGTTCTAAAATGGAATGTTTTTTCCATGCACTATTCATTGAAATTCTTCTACCCCCATCACAGGGCTGCATCGATATGGATGATATTTACCAGTCAAATCCAGTGAGGAAAAACACAGCTGTGTACATTTAACTTTGGTTATTCTTTTTTTTCTATCAATGATGTCATAGAGTTTCAGTCTGAGGTCTGTTACTGCAATACTTTTACAGGAAAAATATGAAGAAAATGATAAACAATAAAATAAATCTGCTTTAAGTGCTGTTGTAGTCATTCATAAAGATTCAGTGCTTGTTCTTTAGCTGTGGTCAAACTGCAGGAGAGAAATTAAACTTGCCAAAATAACTAATGACAATGTGTTGTTTGTGGGATTCTGGAACTCAGAATGTGGCGTTTGTGGGATTCTGGAATCAGAATGTGGCGTTTGTGGGATTCTGGAACTCAGAATGTGGCGTTTGTGGGATTCTGGAACTCAGAATGTGGCGTTTGTGGGATTCTGGAACTCAGAATGTGGCGTTTGTGGGATTCTGGAACTCAGAATGTGGCGTTTGTGGGATTCTGGAACTCAGAATGTGGCGTTTGTGGGATTCTGGAATCAGAATGTGGCGTTTGTGGGATTCTGGAACTCAGAATGTGGCGTTTGTGGGATTCTGGAACTCAGAATGTGGCGTTTGTGGGATTCTGGAACTCAGAATGTGGCGTTTGTGGGATTCTGGAACTCAGAATGGGGCGTTTGTGGGATTCTGGAACTCAGAATGGGGCGTTTGTGGGATTCTGGAACTCAGAATGGGGCGTTTGTGGGATTCTGGAACTCAGAATGGGGCGTTTGTGGGATTCTGGAACTCAGAATGGGGCGTTTGTGGGATTCTGGAACTCAGAATGGGGCGTTTGTGGGATTCTGGAACTCAGAATGGGGCGTTTGTGGGATTCTGGAACTCAGAATGGGGCGTTTGTGGGATTCTGGAACTCAGAATGGGGCGTTTGTGGGATTCTGGAACTCAGAATGGGGCGTTTGTGGGATTCTGGAACTCAGAATGGGGCGTTTGTGGGATTCTGGAACTCAGAATGGGGCGTTTGTGGGATTCTGGAACTCAGAATGGGGCGTTTGTGGGATTCTGGAACTCAGAATGTGGCGTTTGTGGGATTCTGGAACTCAGAATGGGGCGTTTGTGGGATTCTGGAACTCAGAATGGGGCGTTTGTGGGATGTGGGATTCTTTGTAACTTTAAGGTGTAATAATGTAAGCATTGGACTTGGGATCACTGGCTGAAGTTGCTAGGGGTTATTTTAGAATGAATGAAAGCTTATATTTACCATTTCTAGAAACAGGCTTTAATACTTCCCTGAACTTCAGAAAAAAAATCACAAGCAAGGCTTCTGTTTAGTTGTATATTGATGAATTGATTGGCATTTCGTAAGTATGACACAGTAACTCATACTCTAACCACTGAGAAGGAACAGTAGAATCTGTTTGGTTTCTGGTATTGAAGGGTAACATTGAACAACAACAGAACAGTAGAATATGGCTGGTTTATGGTATTGCAGGGTTTTGTCGTGACGTGACTTTCATTATTGTGATGACTATTATTTATTGAATAATTACCTACTATGTTAAATTGTTACTAGATTAAATTAATCATATACAGTAACAATGAACTCATTAGGAATTAGGGGCACCACGGGAAAAGTTGTTTAATGAGTTACCGTTTCCCGAATTAACTCTAAAGATATCTTGATATCGCTTATCATTTAACAGTCATTTATTAATCATTTACCTCATATCAGTCTTATTCTGAAAGTCATAGGCTCTTTAAGTCTGCACGAACCCGGGTCTTACTGATCATTCCGTACCACACAAATTGATTTAATGATTTATTTACAAACTATTAAAAAATGATAACACAAGATACAAAGACATACATGGTATAGGTAGGGATTAGAAACTTCATACAATGAAAACAGGCCCCTAGAGGACTAACACAATATGACACTTGTTACAAAGGATGGCGAGTTAAAGAGAGAGAGAGAGAGAGAGAGAGAGAGAGAAAACACTTGGATTCACATGGACCTATACTCATAGTAATCCTAATAATTTGCCAAGAACTGCCGACCCTTTGGTAAGAAGTAATGCATGTACAGTCGTGGTCAAAAGTTTTGAGAATGACACAAGTATTGGTCTTCACAAAGTTTGCTGCTTCAGTGTTTTTAGATATTTTTGTCAGATGTTACTATGGTATACTGAAGTATAATTACAAGCATTCCATAAGTGTCAAAGGCTTTTATTGACAATTACATTAAGTTTATGCAAAGAGTCAATATTTGCAATGTTGACCCTTCTTTTTCAAGACCTCTGCAATCCGCCCTGGCATGCTGTCAATTAACTTCTGGGCCACATCCTGACTGATGGCAGCCCATTCTTGCATAATCAATGCTTGGAGTTTGTCAGAATTTGTGGATTTTTGTTTGTCCACCCGCCTCTTGAGGATTGACCACAAGTTCTCAATGGGGTTAAGGTCTGGGGAGTTTCCTGGCCATGGACCCAACATTTTGATGTTTTGTTCCCCGAGCCACTTAGATATCACTTTTGCCTTATGACAAGGTGCTCCATCATGCTGGAAAAGGCATTGTTCGTCACCAAACTGTTCTTGGATGGTTGGGAGAAGTTGCTCCCGGAGGATGTGTTGGTACCATTCTTTAGTCATGGCTGTGTTCTTAGGCAAAATTGTGAGTGAGCCCACTCCCTTGGCTGAGAAGCAACCCTACACATGAATGGTCTCAGGATGCTTTACTGTTGGCATGACACAGGACTGATGGTAGCGCTCACCTTGTCTTCTCCGGGCAAGCTTTTTTCCAGTTGCCCCAAACAATCGGAAAGGGGATTCATCAGAGAAAATGACTTTACCCCAGTCCTCCGCAGTCCAATCCCTGTACCTTTTGCAGAATATGAGTCTGTCCCTGATGTTTTTCCTGGAGAGAAGTGGCTTCCTCGCTGCCCTTCTTGACACCAGGCCATCCTCCAAAAGTCTTCGCCTCACTGTGCGTGCAGATGCACTCACACCTGCCTGTTGCCATTCCTGAGCAAGCTCTGCACTGGTGGTGCCCCGATCCCTAACCCTAACCCAGCATCTAATGTGCTAGTGATGGCTATTTAACAGTCTGATGGCCTTGAGATAGAAGCAGTTTTTCATTCTTTCGGTCCCAGCTTTGATGCACCTGTACTGACCTCGCCTTCTGGATGATAGTGGGGTGAACAGGCAGTGGCTTGGGTGGTTGATGTCCTTGAGGATCTTTTTGGCCTTCCTGTGACATCGGGTGCTGTAGGTGTCTTGGAGGGCAGGTAGTTTGCCCCGGTAATGTGTTTGGCAGACCGCACCACCCTCTGGAGAGCCCTGCAGTTGCGGGCGGTGCAGTTGCCATACCAGGCTGTGATACAGCCCGACAGGATGCTCTCAATTGTGCATCTGTAGAAGTTTGTGAGGGTTTTAGGTGCCAAGCCAAATTTCTTCAGCCTCCTGAGGTTGAAGAGGCTCTGTTGCGCCTTCTTCACCACACTGTCTGCGTGGGTGGACCATTTCAGTTTGTCAGTGATGTGTACGCCAAGGAACTTGAAGCTTTCCACCATCTCCACTGCGGTCCCGTCGATGTGGATATGGGGGTGCACCGTCAGACGTCAGACGTTGAGTGAGAGGTTATTTTCCTGGCATCACACTCCCAGAGCCCTCACCTCCTCCCTGTAGGTGGTCTCGTCATTTTTGGTAATCCAGCATACTACTGTTGTGTCGTCTGCAAACTTGATGATTGAGTTGGAGGCGTGCTTGGCCACGTAGTCATGGGTGAACAGGGAGTACAACTGGGGGCTGAGCACGCACTCTTGTTGGGCCCCAGTGTTGAGGATCAGCGAAGTGGAGATGTTGTTTCCTACCTTCACCACCTGGGGGCGGCCCGTCAGGAAGTCCAGGACCCAGTTGCACAGGGCGGGGTTCAGACCCAGGGCCTCGAGCTTAATGATGAGCTTGGAGGGTACTATTGTTTTGAATGCTGAGCTATAGTCAATGAACAGCATTCTTACATAGGTATTCCTCTTGTCCAGATGGGATAGGGCAGTGTACAGTGTGATGGCGATTGCATCATCTGTGGATCTTTTGGGGCGGTATGCAAATTGAAGTGCGTCTAGGGTGACATGTAAGGTAGAGTTAATATGATCCTTGACTAGTCTCTCAAAGCACTTCATGATGACAGAGGTGAGTGCTATGGGGCGATAGTCATTTAGTTCAGTTACCTTTGCTTTCTTGGGTACAGGAACAATGGTGGCAATCTTGAAGCATGTGGGAACAGCAGACTGGGAAAGTGAGAGATTGAATATGTCCGTAAACACACCAGCCAGCTGGTCTGCGCATGCTCTGAGGACGCGGCTAGGGATGCCGTCTGGGCCTGCAGCCTTGCGGGGGTTAACATGCTTAAATGTCTTACTCACGTTGGCCACAGAGAAGGAGAGGCCACAGTCCTTGGTAGTGGGCCTCATCGGTGGCACTGTGTTATCCTCAAAGCGGGCGAAGAAGGTGTTTAGCTTGTCTGGAAGCAAGACATCGGGGTCGGCGACGTGGCTGTCACCTTGCCATGGTTAAATGCGGTGGTTCGTGCTTTCAGGTTCGCGCGAATTCTGCCATCTATCCATGGTTTCTGGTTTGGGTAGGTTTTAATAGTCACAGTGGGCACAACATCACCTTTACACTTCCTGATAAACTCAGGCACCGTTTCAGTGAATTCGTCTAAATAATTTTTGCAAGCTACCCGGAACATATCCCAGTCCGATCAAAACAATCTTGAAGCGTGGATTCCGATTGGTCAGACCAACATAGAAAAGTCCTTAGCACGGGTACTTCCTGTTTGAGTTTCTGCCTATAGGAAGGGAGGAGCAAAATTGAGTCGTGGTCAGATTTGCCGAAAGGAGGGCGGGGGAGGGCCTTATAACCATCCCGGAAGTTTGAATAGCAATGGTCGAGGATTTTAGCAGTGCGAGTATAACAGTCGATATGTTGATAGAACTTCGGCAGCCTAGTCCTCAAATTTGCTTTGTTAAAATCCCCGGCTACAATAAATGCAGCCTCAGGATATGTGGTTTCCAGTTTGCATAAAGTCCAGTGAAGTTCTTTGAGTGCCATCGTGGTATCAGCTTGAGGGGGGATATACATGGCCGTGACGATAACCAAAGAAAATTCTCTTGGGAGATAATACGGTCTGCATTTGATTGTGAGGTATTCTAGGTCTGGTGAACAAAAGGACTTGAGTTCCTGTTAACACCATGAGTAGTTAATCATTTACATTTACATTTAAGTCATTTAGCTGCTCTTTTCCAGGATTTACATTTACATCATTTAGCTCTTATCCAGAGCGACTTAAAAATTGGTGCATTCAACTTATAGCCAGTGGGACAACCACCACTGGGGGAAGGGGGGTGTAGAAGGATTACTGTTATACTATTCCAGGTATTCCTTAAAGAGGTAGGGTTTCAAGTGTCTCCGGAAGGTGTTCAGTGACTCCGCTGTCCTGGTGTCGTGGGGGAGCTTGTTCTACCATTGGGGTGCCAGAGCAGCGAATAGCTTTGACTGGGCTGAGCGGGAAATGTGCTTCCGTAGAGGTAGGGGGGCTAGCAGGCCAGAGGTGGATGAACGTAGTACCCTGATTTGGATGTAGGGTCTGATCAGAGCCTGAAGGTAAGGAGGTGCCGTTCCCCTCACAGCTCCGTAGGCAAGCACCATGGTTTTGTAGTAGATGCAAGCTTCAACTGGAAGCCAGTGGAGTGTGCGGAGGAGCGGGGTGACATGAGAGAACTTGGGAAGGTTGAACACCAGACGGGCTGCAGTGTTCTGGATAAATTGTAGGGGTTTAATGGTACAGGCAGGGAGCCCAGCCAACAGCGAGTTGCAGTAATCCAGACGGGAGATGACAAGTGCCTGGATTAGGACCTGTGCCGCTTTCTGTATAAGGTAGGGTCGTACTCTGCGAATGTTGTAGAGCAATCATGAAACACACACCTTTGCCCTTCTGCTTCCCGGAGAGATATTTATTCCTGTCTGTGCGATGAACTGAGAACCCATCTGGCTGGACCGATTTCGACAGAATATCCCCAGAGAGCCATGTTTCCATGAAACAAAGTATGTTACAGGCCTTGACGTCTCTCTGGAAAGAAATCCTTGCCCGGAGCTCGTCGACTTTGTTAACCTGAGACTGAACATTAGCGAGTAGTATACTTGGAACCGGTGGGTGGTGTGCGCGCCTCCTAAGTCGAACCAGCAGGCCGCTCTGAGTGCCTCTCCTCCGCCGGGAATGTTTTGGGTCAGCCGCTGGAATCAGTTAAATTGCCCTTGGTAGAGCAAACAAAGGATCTGCTTTGGGAAAGTCATATTCCTGGTCGTAATGCTGGTGAGTTACCACCGCTCTGATATCCAATAGTTTTTCCCGTCTGTATGTAATGATACAAAACACTTTCTGAGCTAATAATGTAAAAAATAATACATAAAAAAACTAAATACCGCAAAATTTCCTAAGAGCTACCTTTCTCCCAGATAGAGAAACCCCCCAGTTCAGTGCCCTCCCTCAGTAACTGTGATTCCAGAGTTCCATTCATCACACGCACTGGCAGTTTCCCCTTCACTGAGCTGCCAACGCTACATGCTACCAACAGGTTAGTTGTATCAGTGACTTTAACACAGGGCTCAAGAACACCCTCAGTTTTGTCATTGTTTACTGTACCCTCAACTTGACCAGTTATAAACTTTTCATCACCACCACTTTACACTTTTCATCACCCCTCCCCTGAAAATCAATGTTCTTGACTGTGGACCACCTCCCCAGGACTGAGAGAAACTGACCATTTACTACTTTAACCGTGGTATGGTTGCAGTGTACCACTCTTACCTCCAGTAGCATTTCTCCTTGTTCGTGTATCATGGAAACCTGGGCCCCCCCGAGTCCACCATGACCTCACACTCGAAGTCAGCAATTTTGCACTCCAGGTAAACCCCCCTCCCCACAACATTTGAAGTAATCCTCACTGTGGACTGGTCAGCTGTGCAAGTAGTTGAAGCTGCACTGTCCTTTTCCATGTAAGGACAGTTTTGTTTCATGTGCAATGTGCAACCACAGTGCCTCCAACTGCTCTTAAACACTAGTAAAACTAAATGCATGCTCTTCAACCGAACGCTGCTTGCACCCGCCCACCCGACTAGAATCACTACTCTCGGCGGGTCTGACCTAGAGTATGTGGACAACTACAAATACCTAGGTGTCTGGTTAGACTGTAAACTCTCCTTCCAGACTCACATTAAGCATCTCCAATCAAAAGTTAGATCTAGAATCGGCTTCCTATTTCGCAACAAAGCCTCCTTCACTCATGCTACCAAACATGCCCTCGTAAAACTGACTATCCTACCGATCCTTGACTTTGGCGATGTCATTTACAAAATAGCCTCCAACACTCTACTCAGCAAATTGGATGTAGTCTATCACAGTGCCATCCGTTTTGTCACCAAAGCCCCATATACTACCCACCATTGTGACCTGTACATTCTTGTTGGCTGGCCCTCACTACATATTCGTCGCCAAACCCACTGGCTCCAGGTCATCTATAAATCCCTGCTAGGCAAATCCCCGTCTTACCTTAGCTCACTGGTCACCATAGCAACACCCACCTGTAGTCTGCGCTCCAGCAGGTATATCTCACTGGTCATCCCCAAAGCCAACACCTCCTTTGGCCGCCATTCCTTCCAGTTCTCTGCTGCCAATGACTGGAACGAATTGCAAAAATCTCTGAAGCTGGAGACACTTATCTCCCTCAATAACTTTAAGCATCAGTTGTCAGAGCAGCTTACCGATCACTGCACCTGTACACAGCCATTCTGAAATTAGCCCACCCAACTACCTCATCCCCATATTGTTATTTATTTTGCTAATTTGTACCCCAGTATCTCTATTTGCACATCATCTTTTGCACATCTATCATTCCAGTGTTAATACGAAATTGTAACTATTTTGCACTATGGCCTATTTATTGCCTTACCTCCATAACTTACTACATTCGCACACACTGTAAATATATTTTCTGTTTGTATTTTTGACTTTATGTTTTGTTTACTCCATATGTAACTCTGTGTTGTTGTTTTCATCGCACTGCTTTGCTTTATCTTGGCCAGGTCGCAGTTGTAAATGAGAATTTGTTCTCAACTGGCTTACCTGGTTAAATAAAGGTGAAATAAATAAATAAATAAATAAATAAAAATAAACAGTGCCAGCAGGCCCTGCTATTGGTCGACGTAGGTCGTCCTCTGTTGCTCCTTGGGAACCTAGATCTCCCTCTACCCTGGTCCGGTCTGTATGCTCCCACGGCGTCCGCCGTTGCTACTGTAGAAAACCCTGGAAACGCTCTGCTGCTTTGATGTGGCTGCCTCGCTGCCAGTTACTGCACCTCAGTCCGCAACTGTGCAATGCTCTCACACAATGACTCCGGCATCTCTCTTGGAACTCTGACATTGTCTCCAACTGGAGGCAGTGTAACCTCGCTTGTCCCACACATGTTCACTTTGTATTGTGCAGCGTCTTTGCTTTCCAGCATTTCTAGCTGCCTTATCTGATCAAGCTCTGTGGCAATGCTTATTGCCTCTTCCAGCGTTTTTTGGTACTGCCTTGTGCAGGTGCATACGAAGATCACTGCACCCAATGTGTGTAATAAAATGGTCTTGTGCCAGCGAATCACGTGTGCTCGCGCTATAATCTGGATAAGCCTTTGAAGCTAGCCTGCTTAAATCATGCCCAAACACACGAATGCACGCACCCACTTTACGTTTTCTGTCTTGAATGCTTGATTCCAGTCAGCATGTTCCGGTGGCTCAAAATGTCTCTGCCAAGCCACTTTCACGCTGTTGTAATCGTTCTTGGTATCCTGAGGTAAAGTACTACAAAATCTCTGCGCATTTCCCCTCAGCAACAGCATGAGAAAGTTCAAACGATCTGCAGTGCGCCATCCATTCACTTGCACTGCTTACTGAAATTGTTCAATCCAAACAGACCATTCGCCTTCTTTCCCCTCTTTTAATATTCTGGCATGAACACCGCCTGTCCATGGCACCCGGCTGATCCACCACCAGCTGTCGGTCGGTGGTTGTTGATTGCTGTTCCCGGGTTGTTCGACTTCTCCCTCCATTTTCCCACGCAGCTAACCAGCTAAAGTTAGCCAAGCTCGCAAGTTGTTGTTAGCTAGTTGACGTGCTGATCCCACCACTGTCACCAATTTGTAACGAACCTGTAAGGCCACCGAAACTCTCACGTAGTTTGTTGACTAGCGTAAACATTCTAGGACACTGATTTCCCATGAAATAATCCAATTGTATTTTATTTGGAACAGACAGTGCACTCATGCACTGACCCGCCGCACAAAACACCTTCCCAAAAACTCTCCCTCAGCATGCCCCACACATCCTCACATACAACAACTAATTTGCATAACATTGTGTGATAGGCTGAGAGACCTTTGAATGTGTAAAATATTACAATATAACTAAGATGTTCATGAAAACGAGTTGTCTCTTGTTTAATGACAACAAAGACTTTATTGAAGAATCCCCACTGTTGACCAATTCACTCAGCTCTTCATGTGTGCACAGCCCCCAGCCAGGCAGTGTTGCATCGCGAGGTGGGATATCTCCATTGAACAGCGCCGGAGAAGATGGCTGCCGTTTTACAGCCCTCTAACCAATTGTACTATTATGTGTGTTTTTCCGCGTTATTTGTAATTTATTTTGTACATAATGTTTCTGCCATCGTCTCTTATAACCAAAAAGAGCTTCTGGATATCAGGACAGCGATTACTCACCTCGTATTGGACGAAGATTTTTTCTTCAACGAGGCGGCCGCAAAGGATATCCTACAGACACCCGACAAGGCCCAAATCCCCATCATTCGCGTGAGGAAGAGACGGAGATATCGTGGACGTAGGTCGGGGTGCCTTGTAAGGATCCGACGGCGAGCGAGTAAACTGCCTCTTCCATCAATCCTATTAGCCAATCTTCAATCATTGGATAACAAATTGGATGACCTAAGATTACGGTTATCCTACCAACGGGACATTAGAAACTGTAATATCTTATGTTTCACGTAGTCGTGGCTGAACGACGACATGGATAACATACAGCTAGCGGGCTATACGCTACATCGGCAGGATAGAACGGCTGACTCCGGTAAGACAAAGGGTGGCGGTCTGTGTATATTTGTAAACAACAGCTGGTGCACAAAATCAAATACTAAGGAAGTCTCGAGGTTTTGCTCGCCTGAGGTAGAGTATCTTATGATAAGCTGTAGACCACACTATTTACCAAGAGAGTTTTCATCTATATTTTTCATAGCTGTCTATTTACCACCACAAACCAATACTGGCATTAAGATTGCATTGAATGAGCTGTATAAGGCCATAAATCAAAAGGAAAACGCTCATCCAGATGCAGAGCTCCTAGTGGCCGGGGACTTTAATGCAGGGAAACTTAAAAATCCATTTTACATAATTTCTACCAGCATGTTAAATGTGCAACCAGAGGAAAAAAAACTCTAGACCACCTTTACTCCACACACAGAGACGCATACAAAGCTCTCCCTCGCCCTCCATTTGGCAAATCTGACCATAACTCTATCCTCCTGATTCCTGCTTATAAGCAAAAACTAAAGCAGGAAGCACCAGTGACTCGGTTAATAAAAAAGTGGTCAGATGACACAGATGTTAAGCTACAGGACTGTTTTGCTAGCACAGACTGGAACATGTTCCGGGATTCTTCAGATAGCATTGAGGAGTACACCACATCAGTCACTGGCTTCATCAATAAGTGCATCGATGATGTCGTCCCCACAGTGACCGTACGTACATACCCCAACCAGAAGCCATGGATTACAGGCAACATCCACACTGAGCTAAAGGGTAGAGCTGCCGCTTTCAAGGAGCGGGACTCTAACCCGGACGCTTATAAGAATTCCCGCTATGCCCTCCGACGAACCATCAAACAGGCAAAGAGTCAATACAGGACTAAGATTGAATCGTACTACACTGGCTCTGACACTCGTCGGATGTGGCAGGTCTTGAAAACTATTACAGACTACAAAGGGAAGCACAGCCGCGAGCTGCCCAGTGACACAAGACTTCCAGATGAGCTAAACCACTTCTATGCTCGCTTCGAGGCAAGCAACACTGAAGCATGCATGAGAGCACCAGCTGTTCCGGATGACTATGTGATCACGCTCTCCGTAGCCGATGTGAGTAAGACTTTTAAGCAGGTCAACATTCACAAGGCTGCAGGGCCAGACAGATTACCAGGACGTGTAGTCCGAGCATGTGCTGACCAACTGGCAAGTGTCTTCACTGACATTTTCAACATGTCCCTGACTGAGTCTGTAATACCAACATGTTTCAAGCAGACCACCATAGAGTCCTTGGGCACGGGGACTAAGATAACCTGCCTAAATGACTACCGACCCGTAGCACTGACGTCTGTAGCCATGAAGTGCTTCGAAAGGCTGGTCATGGCTCACATCAACAGCATTATCCCAGAAACCCTAGACCCACTCCAATTTGCATACCACCCCAACAGATCCACAGATGATGCAATCTCTATTGCACTCCACACTGCCCTTTCTCACCTGGACAAGAGGAACACCTACGTGAGAATGCTATTCATTGACTACAGCTCAGCATTCAACACCATAGTGCCCTCAAAGCTCATCACTAAGCTAAGGATCCTGGGACTAAACACCTCCCTCTGCAACTGGATCCTGGACTTCCTGACAGGCCGCCCCCAAGTGGTAAGGCTAGGTAACAACACATCTGCCACACTGATCCTCAACACGGGGGTCCCTCAGGGGTGCGTGCTCAGTCCCCTCCTGTACTCCCTGTTCACCCATGACTGCATGGCCAGGCACGACTCCAACACCATCATTAAGTTTGCTGACGACACAACAGTGGTAGGCCTGATCACCAACAACGATGAGACAGCCTATAGGGAGGAGGTCAGAGACCTGGCCGTGTGGTGCCAGGACAACAACCTCTCCCTCAACGTGACCAAGACAAAGGAGATGATTGATTACTTTATCCTATCCCAGGTGTTCCTTAAAGAGGTGGGGTTTCAAATGTCTCCGGAAGGTGGTGAGTGACTCCGCTGTCCTGGCGTCATGAGGGAGCTTGTTCCACCATTGGGGTGCCAGAGCAGCGAACAGTTTTGACTGGGCTGAGCGGGAACTGTGCTTCAGCAGAGGTAGGGGAGCCAGCAGGACAGAGGTGGATGAACACAATGCCCTCGTTTGGGTGTAGGGACTGATCAGAGCCTGAAGGTACGGAGGTGCCGTTCCCCTCACAGCTCCGTAGGCAAGCACCATGGTCTTGTAGCAGATGCGAGCTTCAACTGGAAGCCAGTGTAGTGTGCAGAGGAGCGGGGTGACATGAGAGAACTTGGGAAGGTTGAACACCAGACGGGCTGCGGCATTCTGGATGAGTTGTAGGCGTTTAATGGCACAGGCAGGGAGCCCAGCCAACAGCGAGTTGCAGTAATCCAGATGGGAGATCACAAGTGCCTGGATTAGGACCAATACCTCGAGACTACACACCCCCACCCCTCGTCTTACCAGATGTAGCTGTTCTGTCCTGCCGATGCACGGAAAACCCAGCCAACTGTATATTATCCATGTCGTCATTCAGCCACGACTCGGTGAAACATAAGATATTACAGTATTTAATGTCCCCTTAGTAGGATGGTCTCAAACGGAGCTCATCCAGTTCATTCTCCAGTGATTGCACGTTGGCCAATAGAACGGATGGTAGAGTAAGGTTACCCACTCGCCGACAAATTCTCACAAGGCACCATGATCTTTGCCCCCTTTATTTCATTTTTTTCTTCATGTGAATGACAGGGATTTGGGCCTTGTCCGGGAGCAACATAATATCCTTCGCACATTAAAGAACAGATCTTCGTCCAGCTTGAGGTGAGTAATCGCTGTTCTGATATCCAGAAACTATTTTTGGTCATAAGAGACGGTAGCATCAACATTATGTACAAACAATGCAACCAAACAATAGAACACTATGAAACATCTGGGAAACCAGGCCTGCTATTCATAGCTGACTTTGAAAAGGCATTTGATAAAGTACGACTGGGGTTTATATATAAATACCTGGAGCATTTCAATTTTGGAGAATCTCTTATAAAATGGGTTAAAATCGTGTATAGTAACACTAGGTGTAAAATAGTAAATAATGGCTATTTCTCAGAAAGTTTTAAACTATCAAGAGGAGTAAAACAAGTTTGTCCACTATCGGCATATCTATTTATTATGGCCATCCAAATGTTAGCTGTTACAATCAGATCCAACAATAATATCAAGGGATTAGAAACAAAGGTGTCATTGTACGCTGATGATTAATGTTTTCTTTTAAATCCACAAGTTGAATCCCTCCACAGCCTCATAGAGGATCTAGATAAATTTTCTAACCTCTCTGGATTATAACCAAATTATGATAAATGTACTATATTACGTATTGGATCACTAAAAAATTAAATATTTACATTACAATATAGTTTACCAATAAAATGGTCTGATGGTGATGTGGATATACTCGGAATACATATCCCAAATGAAATAAATGATCTCACTCCAATACGTGTTAATAGAAAGTTAGCAAAAATAGATAAGATCTTGCTACCATGGAAAGGTAAATACCTGTCAATTTGTGGAAAAATCACCCTGATTAACTCTTTAGTATTATCCCAGTTTACCTATTTGCTGATGGTCTTGCCTACGCCTAGCAAACAGTTTTTTAAATTATATGAGAAAAAAATATTTCAGTGTCTGTTTGCTCCTCATTACACACCACAGACCAACAAATATTCTTTATATCAACAACATATGAATCACTACAAAACATATTGTATGACCTCTTATACACTATATTAGGCCCAGCCTTTGGAACTTTGGTTTTCATAGATATCGCTACTGTATTGTGATCACTACATCCGATGGATCTGGATACTGCTTTCAGACAAATTTCTGTAACATTAGTAAAGATGTGATCAATACATGTTGATGATTTAATTCCTGTGCTGTTTGTAACTACCCTGGTAGGTTGATTGATAACCTGAACCAGGTTGCAGGCACTAGTTACAGTATGAAGCTTTCTCTCGAGTGGGCAGCCTGATGAAAGCCAGTCAATATTTAAATCACCCAGAAAATACATTATCAAGCATTTCACACATATTATCCAGATACTGACTGTTAGCACTTGGTGGTCTATAGCAGCTTTCCACGAGAATGGGCTTTAGGTGAGGCAGGTGAACCTGTAGCCATATTACTTCAACAGTATTTAACATGAGATCCTCTCTAAGATTTACAGGAATGTGGTTCTGAAGGTATTATCTAAATCAGTGTCAGAGATTGCCAGAATATGAATATCATCTTTTAATAGCAAATTATTGATTTCATGAACCTTGTTTTTTAAGCTACATATTCTGAGCACTTTTATGGAATGCTTGATTGTTTTGATTGCTTTACTGGGAAGTTTAGCAGAGGTGCTCAGGTTATTTATGTTAGTGCAGGGTGAGCTGCACAAAGTGGACTTCCTGCTATTGCACACCGCCTCAGTGCTAACAGTATAACTCTGGTTCATAGGCACCATCTTGCCTACGACTTTCCTGAATTGAATGCTTTGTTCGTACCCCCCAGGGCAATTGAACTGATTCCAGAGCATGATCCAAAACACCGCCGGCGTAGAAGAGGTATTCGGTATGCATGACATACTGTCTATGTCCATTCAGCCAGCTGAATTCTCAGTACATCGCGCAGACAGGAATAAATAACTATCCGGGAAGAAGAAGACGGGGGTGTGTGTTTCATGATTAGCTACTCATTGTGTGATTATGATAACATACAGAAAATCAAGTACTTTTGTTCACCCGACCAAGAATACCTCACAATCAAATGCAGACCGGATTACCTCCCAAAATAATTATCTTCTGTTATAGTCACAGCCTTGTATATTCCCCCTCAAGCCGATACCACGACGGCCCTCAAGAACTACACTGAACTTTATGCAAACTGGAAACCACATATCCTGAGGCCGCATTTATTGTAGCTGTGGATTTTAACAAAACAAATTTGAGGAAAACGCTACCGAAATTCTACCAACATATTAACTGTAGCACTCGCTCTGAGAAAACATTGGACCACTGCTACTCAGCTTTTCGAAATGCCTACAAGGACCTCCCCCGCCCTCCCTTCGGCAAATCTGATCATGACTCCATTTTGCTCCTCCTTTCCTATAGGCAGAAACTCAAACAGGAAGTACCCGTGCTAAGGACTATTCAACGCTGGTCTGACCAATCATAATCCATGCTTCAAGATTGTTTTGATCATGCGGACTGGGATATGTTCCGGGTAGCCTCTGAGAATAACATCGACGAATACACGGCTACGGGGACTGAGTTCCTCAGGAAGTGTATAGGAGATGTTGTACCCACTGTGACTATTAAAACCTACCCAAACCAGAAACCATGGATAGATGTCAGAATTCGCACGAACCACCGCATTTAACCATGGCAAGGTGACTGGGAATATGGCTGAATACAAACAGTGTAGTTATTCCCTCCGTAAAGCAATCAAACAGTCCAAACGTCAGTACAGAGACAAAGTGGAGTCGCAATTCAATGGCTCAGATATGAGGCGTATGTGGCAGGGTCTACAGACAATCACGGACTACAAAGGGAAAACCAGCCATGTCGCGGTCACAGATGTCTTCCAGACAAGCTAAACACGTTCTTCGCCCGCTTTGAGGATAACTCAGTGCCACCAACGCGGCACTCTACCATGGACTATGGGCTCTCCTTCTCCATGACCGACATGAATAAGACGTTTAAGCGTGTTAACTCTCGCAAGGCTGCCGGCACAGACGGCATCCTTAGCTGCGTCCTCAGAGCATGCGCAGACCAGCTGGCTGGATTGTTTTTACGGACATATTCAATCTCTCCCTATCCCTGTCTGCTGTCCCCACTTGCTTCAAGATGTCCACCATTGTTCCTGTACCCAAGAAAGCAAAGGTAACTGAACTAAATGACTATCACCCCGTAGCATTGACTTCTGTCATCATGACGTGCTTTGGGAAGCTAGTTAAGGTTCATATCACCTCTACCTTACCTGATAACCTAGACCCACTTCAATTTGCTTACCGGCACAATAGATCCACAGACGATGCAATCGCAAACACACTGCACACTGCCCTATCCCATCTGGACAAGAGGAATACCTATGTAAGAATGCTGTTCATTGACTATAGCTCACCATTCAACACCATAGTACCCTCCAAGCTCAACATTAAGCTAGGGGCCCTGGGTCTGAACCCCACCCTGTGTAACTGGGTCCTGGACTTCCTGATGGGCCACCCCCAGGTGGTGAAGGAAGGAAACAACACCTCCACTTCGCTCAGCCCCCCTCCAACTCAATCATCAAGTTTGCAGATGACACAACAGTAGTAGGCCTGATTACCAACAATGACGAGACCGCCTACAGGGAGGAGGTGAGGACCCTGGGAGTGTGGTGCCAGAAAAATAACCTCTTACTCAACGTCAACCAAACAAAGGAACTGATCGTAGACTTCAGGAAACAGCAGAGGGAGCACTCCCCTATCCACATCGACGGGACCGCAGTGGAGAAGGTGGAAAGCTTCTTGTTCCTCGGCGTACACATCACTGACGATCTGAAATGGTCCACCCACACAGGCAGTGTGTTGAAGAAGGCGCAACAGCACCTAAAACCCTCACAAACTTTTACAGATGCACAATAGAGAGCATCCTGTCGGGCTGTATCACAGCCTTGTACGGCAACTGCACCGCCTGCAACTGCAGGGCTCTCCAGAGGGTGGTGCGGTCTACCCAACGCATCACCGGGGGCAAACTACCCGCCCTCCAGGACACCTACAGCACCCGATGTCACATGAAGGCCAAAAATATAATCAAGGACATCAACCACCCGAGCCACTGCCTGTTCACCCCGCTATCATCCAGAAGGCGAGGTCAGTACATGTGCATCAAAGCTGGGACCAAGAGACTGAAAAACAGCTTCTATCTCAAGGCCATTAGACTGTTAAATAGCCATCCCTAGGCGGCTTCCACCCGGTTACGTAACCCTGCACGTTAGAGGCTGCTGCCTATGTACATAGATTAGAAATCACTGGCCACTTTTATAAATGGAACACTTTAATAATGTTTACATACTGTTTTACTCATCTCATATGTATATACTGTATTCTATCCTAATGTATTTTAGTCTATGCCACTCTGACATTGCTCGTCCTAATATTTATATATTTCAAAATTCCATTATTTTACTTTTAGATTTGTGTCTATTGTGTGTATTGTTGTGAATTGTTAGCTATTACTGCACTGTTGTAGCTAGAAACACAAGCATTTTGCTACACCTGCAATAACATCTGCTAAATATGTGTATGTGACCAATAAAATGTGATTTGATATGATTTGGCATGATTACTGCATACAATAGCTGTAGGATCAGCAGAGGCATTCAGGGCAGCAAGAGGGACATAAATTAGGTTAATTACATTGTGTCTTCCAATGCCCCTGGGATAATGTACATTTGCTGAAGCATTATGACAACTCAGCGTCACAATGGTAGGGATTAAATTAGCTGGTCTTGGGTCATTGATAAGTCATTGTTTCAACGCAGACTTATACTACTGTGAAAGGATCCAGGAACTCAAATGATTTGGGTGGATCCCATCCTCCTTATAATACAAGCTTTGTTTCCAGAAGGTATCAAAATTGTCAATAAATGTTACACCCACAGAGCTGCAATAGTCTCGTAGCCAGTTATGGAGGGCTAAAAGTCTGAACCGTTCAATGCCACGATTTAGGGAGGGCAGAGGGCCAGATATTATGCTACACATTGGGGTTGATTACATACAGTAGGTTATAACCTGGGTTTGATTACATACAGTAGGTTATAACCTGGGTTTGATTACATACAGTAGGTTATAACCTGTTACATACAGTATGTTATAACCTGGGGTTGATTACATACAGTAGGTTATAACCTGTTACATACAGTAGGTTATAACCTGGGGTTGATTACATACAGTAGGTTATAACCTGGGTTTGATTACATACAGTAGGTTATAACCTGTTACATACAGTAGGTTATAATCTGGGTTTGATTACATACAGTAGGTTATAACCTGTTACATACAGTAGGTTATAACCTGGGTTTGATTACATACAGTAGGTTATAACCTGGGGTTGATTACATACATTAGGTTATAACCTGTTACATACAGTATTTTATAACCTGGGTTTGATTACATACAGTAGGTTATAACCTGTTACATACAGTATGTTATAACCTGGGTTTGATTACATACAGTAGGTTATAACCTGTTACATACAGTAGGTTATAACCTGGGTTTGATTACATACAGTAGGTTATAACCTGGGGTTGATTACATACATTAGGTTATAACCTGTTACATACAGTATGTTATAACCTGGGGTTGATTACATACAGTATGTTATAACCTGGGGTTGATTACATACAGTATGTTATAACCTGGGGTTGATTACATACAGTAGGTTATAACCTGTTACATACAGTATTTTATAACCTGGGTTTGATTACATACAGTAGGTTATAACCTGTTACATACAGTATGTTATAACCTGGGTTTGATTACATACAGTAGGTTATAACCTGTTACATACAGTAGGTTATAACCTGGGTTTGATTACATACAGTAGGTTATAACCTGGGGTTGATTACATACAGTAGGTTATAACCTGTTACATACAGTATGTTATAACCTGGGGTTGATTACATACAGTAGGTTATAACCTGTTACATACAGTATGTTATAACCTGGGGTTGATTACATACAGTAGGTTATAAACTGGGTTTGATTACATACATTAGGTTATAGAGAGTGCTCCTTTGGTGGTCTCACACAGCAGTTTAGAGTAGAGTAGTACACTGACTGATTATAATCTCGCCCCTCATCCGGCTCTCTCTCTGTCGAACCATCTGGTTTCACAGCGCCTCAGAATGGAACTTGAATGGGAGGAGTGGCGAAAATAGCCGCCGGTTTTAATTGGCTGTTCTCTCAGTCCATCACTATCTAGCCCAACCCTTAGATCCTCCACCCTACAGGGTGGACTTCAAAGCACAAGCAGCACAAGGGATGTAAATAAGGAAGTGTGTTCTAAAATCTTAGAAATAGTTTTCACATATAAACGTATCCCCGAACTCAGAATCAAGTGGGCTTCCCCAAAATGATATGGTTAATGTGATAGAACATTTATCTTTATTGGTGATTCGCGCCATTCAAGCTCGCTTCCGCTCAGTTTCCACTAGCTTCCATAGCCACAATGTCAGATTCCACAGCCAAAGTCAAAATGTAAGGTTAGGATTAGGCATAAAGTTAGCAGTGAGGACAAGGTTAGGGTTAAAGTTTTAAGAAGACAAATAGTGGAAATAGGCTTTGTGGCTGTGGTAACTAGTGACTACCCTCACCTGCCTCGATTTAGAGCCACCCCTCATAGTCGTGTGATTCGGTCAGAATTTGAATTGATTAGCGTGTCTCTCAGTAAATCCACACCCCCTAAGTTCCAAAACAGTCCCACACTGTTATCAGGCTCTATGCGCCAGCAACTGCAGCCTGGGGACGAGGTTCTGGATATTATCATACAGTATGTTGGACTGGCTAAAAACAGCCTGCACAACTACAGGTGGTTTCACACAGAGAGACAGACTGAGTACACTGATTCAAGAGATATGGATACGATTGTGTGTTGGACAAGTTGAAAGCATCACAGACAGCTCTTGAAACCGTAATTGATTCTCTGGGCCTATATGCTGCCCCGTTTGTAAATGTCCAGTAGATGGATTCATGATTTCATTGAAAATATTAGATAGAAAGATTAAAGTGGGCAATCTGCTGATGTGTCTTCTTTGTAGACCAAAGGATAAAACAAACAATCTAAACGTGGAAGAAAAAGATGAATAACTTCAAAACCATTACTACTGTAACCAGAATGAGTCAGAAATGTGATCAAGGGAGCATAAAAGTGATGAAACCCAATGAAATCCCTGACCATCAAATGCAATGAAGTAGTGGTGTTAGCTAACTGAATCTGAGTTTAACAGCTGTATTGATAACAGAGCTCTCTTCCCTACTGACTGCGTCAGCCTCTGTTCTTCTGTTAGTGGCAGCAACTACTTCATCATGTGGAGATCCTAACCCTAACAGAGCTCTCTTCCCTCCTGACTGCGTCAGCCTCTTTGATCTTCTGTTACTGGCAGCAGCTATTTCATCATGTGGAGATCTAGGGAAAACCAATCTGTTATGCTTGGATGCAAACAAAGATAGTGTTCACACTATCCCACTCAATAGACCCATTGTGTTTGTTTTGTAACAGAGTCATGAGTTCAATGTAACATAACCTGGGGAATATTCATTTGTCCGATTACGGTGCAAAACGATTGGTCTGTTGCAAAACGTTTTGCAACAGAAACCGTTTACCGTTTACTCTACGAAGCAAATGGAAGCAAACAGAGAAAAAGGAAGTAAATGGGGAGGGACATGAATTTGTACAATAGAAACTTGTTTTTGTTTCCGTTGCGAAACACTTTGCAACAAACAAAACTTTTTGCAGCAGAATCCGACTAATGAATACACCCCTGATGCTGTACTTGTTGACCCTGATGTTGGATTCTCAACCATAAAGCCATGATAGAATGGTCTTCTCCTCCCACCATGATAGAATGGTCTTCTCCTCCCACCATGATAGAATGGTCTTCTCCTCCCACCATGATAGAATGGTCTTCTCCTCAACACCATGTTAGAATGGTCTTCTCCTCCCACCATGATAGAATGGTCTTCTCCTCAACACCATGTTAGAATGGTCTTCTCCTCCCACCACGTTAGAATGGTCTTCTCCTCCCACCACGATAGAATGGTCTTCTCCTCCCACCACGTTAGAATGGTCTTCTCCTCCCACCACGATAGAATGGTCTTCTCCTCAACACCATGTTAGAATGGTCTTCTCCTCAACACCATGTTAGAATGGTCTTCTCCTCAACACCATGATAGAATGGTCGTCTCCTCCCACCATGATAGAATGGTCTTCTCCTCCCACCATGTTAGAATGGTCTTCTCCTCCCACCATGATAGAATGGTCTTCTCCTCCCACCATGTTAGAATGGTCTTCCCTCCCACCATGATAGAATGGTCTTCCCTCCCACCATGTTAGAACGGTCTTCTCCTCAACACCATGTTAGAATGGTATTCTCCTCAACACCATGATAGAATGGTCTTCTCCTCCCACCATGTTAGAATGGTCTTCTCCTCCCACCATGTTAGAATGGTCTTCTCCTCCCACCATGATACAATTGTCTTCTCCTCCCACCATGTTAGAATGGTCTTCTCCTCAACACCATGATAAAATGGTCTTCTCCTCCCACCATTTTAGAATGGTCTTCTCCTCCCACCATGTTAGAATGGTCTTCTCCTCCCACCATGTTAGAATGGTCTTCTCCTCCCGCCATGTTAGAATGGTCTTCTCCTCCCGCCATGATAGAATGGTCTTCTCCTCCCGCCATGATAGAATGGCCTTCTCCTCCCACCATGATAGAATGGCCTTCTCCTCCCACCATGTTAGAATGGTCTTCTCCTCCCACCATGTTAGAATGGTCTCCTCCTCAACACCATGTTAGAATGGTCTTCTCCTCCCACCATGTTAGAATGGTCTTCTCCTCCCACCATGATAGAATGGTCTTCTCCCCCCACCATGATAGAATGGTCTTCTCCCCCCACCATGTTAGAATGGTCTTCTCCTCAACACCATGTTAGAATGGTCTTCTCCTCAACACCATGTTAGAATGGTCTTCTCCTCCCACCATGATAGAATGGTCTTCTCCTCCCACCATGTTAGAATGGTCTTCTCCCCCCACCATGATAGAATGGTCTTCTCCTCCCACCGTGTTAGAATGGTCTTCTCCTCCCACCATGATAGAATGGTCTTCTCCTCCAACCATGTTAGAATGGTCTTCTCCTCGACACCATGTTAGAATGGTATTCTCCTCAACACCATGATAGAATGGTCTTCTCCTCCACCATGTTAGAATGGTCTTCTCCTCCCACCATGATAGAATGGTCTTCTCCTCCCCACCATGATAGAATGGTCTTCTCCTCCACACCATGTTAGAATGGTCTTCTCCTCAACACCATGTTAGAATGGTCTTCTCCTCCCACCATGTTAGAATGGTCTTCTCCTCCCACCATGTTAGAATGGTCTTCTCCTCCCACTTTGTTAGAATGGTCTTCTCCTCAACACCATGTTAGAATGGTCTTCTCCTCAACACCATGTTAGAATGGTCTTCTCCTCAACACCATGTTAGAATTGTCTTCTCCTCCCACCGTGTTAGAATGGTCTTCTCCTCCCACCATGATAGAATGGTCTTCTCCTCCAACCATGTTAGAATGGTCTTCTCCTCAACACCATGTTAGAATGGTATTCTCCTCAACACCATGATAGAATGGTCTTCTCCTCCCACCATGTTAGAATGGTCTTCTCCTCCCACCATGATAGAATGGTCTTCTCCTCCCACCATGATACAATGGTCTTCTCCTCCCACCATGTTAGAATGGTCTTCTCCTCCCACCATGATAGAATGGTCTTCTCCTCACACCATGATAGAATGGTCTTCTCCTCCCACCATGATAGAATGGTCTTCTCCTCACACCATGATAGAATGGTCTTCTCCTCCCACCATGTTAGAATGGTCTTCTCCTCAACACCATGTTAGAATGGTCTTCTCCTCAACACCATGATAGAATGGTCTTCTCCTCCCACCATGATAGAATGGTCTTCTCCTCCAACCATGTTAGAATGGTCTTCTCCTCACACCATGTTAGAATGGTCTTCTCCTCACACCATGATAGAATGGTCTTCTCCTCCCACCATGTTAGAATGGTCTTCTCCTCCCACCATGTTAGAATGGTCTTCTCCTCCCACCATGATAGAATGGTCTTCTCCTCCCACCATGTTAGAATGGTCTTCTCCTCCCACCATGATAGAATGGTCTTCTCCTCCCACCATGATAGAATGGTCTTCTCCTCCCACCATGTTAGAATGGTCTTCTCCTCAACACCATGTTAGAATGGTCTTCTCCTCAACACCATGTTAGAATGGTCTTCTCCTCCCACCATGATAGAATGGTCTTCTCCTCCCCACCATGATAGAATGGTCTTCTCCTCCCACCATGATAGAATGGTCTTCTCCTCCCACCATGATAGAATGGTCTTCCCTCCCACCATGTTAGAATGGTCTTCTCCTCCCACCATGTTAGAATGGTCTTCTCCTCCCACCATGTTAGAATGGTCTTCTCCTCCCACCATGTTAGAATGGTCTTCTCCTCCCACCATGTTAGAATGGTCTTCTCCTCCCACCATGTTAGAATGGTCTTCTCCTCCCACCATGTTAGAATGGTCTTCTCCTCCCACCATGTTAGAATGGTCTTCTCCTCCCACCATGTTAGAATGGTCTTCTCCTCCCACCATGATAGAATGGTCTTCTCCTCCCACCATGATAGAATGGTCTTCTCCTCCCACCATGTTAGAATGGTCTTCTCCTCCCACCATGTTAGAATGGTCTTCTCCTCAACACCATGTTAGAATGGTCTTCTCCTCCCACCATTATAGAATTGTCTTCTCCTCCCACCATGATAGAATGGTCTTCTCCTCCCACCATGTTAGAATGGTCTTCTCCTCCCACCATGATAGAATGGTCTTCTCCTCCCACCATGTTAGAATGGTCTTCCCTCCCACCATGATAGAATAGTCTTCCCCTCCCACCATGTTAGAATGGTCTTCTCCTCCCACGATGTTAGAATGGTCTTCTCCTCCCACCATGATGGAATGGTCTTCTCCTCCCACCATGTTAGAATGGTCTTCTCCTCCCACCATGTTAGAATGGTCTTCTCCTCCCACCATGTTAGAATGGTCTTCTCCTCCCACCATGTTAGAACGGTCTTCTCCTCAACACCATGTTAGAATGGTCTTCTCCTCCCTCCATGATAGAATGGTCTTCTCCTCCCACCATGATATAATGGTCTTCTCCTCCCACCATGTTAGAATGGTCTTCTCCTCAACACCATGATAGAATGGTCTTCTCCTCCCACCATGATAGAATGGTCTTCTCCTCCCACCATGTTAGAATGGTCTTCTCCTCTCACCATGTTAGAATGGTCTTCTCCTCAACACCATGATAGAATGGTCTTCTCCTCCCACCATGATAGAATGGTCTTCTCCTCCCACCATGATAGAATGGTCTTCTCCCCCCACCATGTTAGAATGGTCTTCTCCTCAACACCATGTTAGAATGGTCTTCTCCTCCCACCATGATAGAATAGTCTTCTCCTCCCACCATGTTAGAATGGTCTTCTCCTCCCACCATGTTAGAATGGTCTTCTCCTCAACACCATGATAGAATGGTCTTCTCCTCCCACCATGTTAGAATGGTCTTCTCCTCCCACCATGATAGAATGGTCTTCTCCTCCCACCATGTTAGAATGGTCTTCTCCCCCCCACCATGTTAGAATGGTCTTCTCCTCCCACCATGTTAGAATGGTCTTCTCCTCTCACCATGTTAGAATGGTCTTCTCCTCCCACCATGATATAATGGTCTACTCCTCCCACCATGTTAGAATGTTCTTCTCCTCAACACCATGTTAGAATGGTCTTCTCCTCACACCATGATAGAATGGTCTTCTCCTCCCACCATGATAGAATGGTCTTCTCCTCCCACCATGATACAATGGTCTTCTCCTCCCCACCATGTTAGAATGGTCTTCCCTCCCACCATGATAGAATGGTCTTCCCTCCCACCATGTTAGAATGGTCTTCTCCTCCCACCATGATAGAATGGTCTTCTCCTCCCACCATGATAGAATGGTCTTCTCCTCCCACCATGTTAGAATGGTCTTCTCCTCAACACCATGTTAGAATGGTCTTCTCCTCAACACCATGTTAGAATGGTCTTCTCCTCAACACCATGTTAGAATGGTCTTCTCCTCCCACCGTGTTAGAATGGTCTTCTCCTCCCACCATGTTAGAATGATCTTCTCCTCCCACCATGTTAGAATGGTCTTCTCCTCCCACCATGATATAATGGTCTTCTCCTCCCACCATGTTAGAATGGTCTTCTCCTCAACACCATGTTAGAATGGTCTTCTCTTCAACACCATGATAGAATGGTCTTCTCCTCCCACCATGATAGAATGGTCTTCTCCTCCCACCATGTTAGAATGGTCTTCTCCTCCCACCATGTTAGAATGGTCTTCCCTCCCCACCATGATAGAATGGTCTTCCCTCCCACGCATGTTAGAATGGTCTTCTCCTCCCCACCATGATAGAATGGCCTTCTCCTCCCACCATGATAGAATTGTCTTCTCCTCCCACCATGTTAGAATGGTCTTCTCCTCAACACCATGTTAGAATGGTCTTCTCCTCAACACCATGTTAGAATGGTCTTCTCCTCAACACCATGTTAGAATGGTCTTCTCCTCACACCATGATAGAATGGTCTTCTCCCCCCACCATGATAGAATGGTCTTCTCCTCCAACCATGTTAGAATGGTCTTCTCCTCAACACCATGTTAGAATGGTATTCTCCTCAACACCATGATAGAATGGTCTTCTCCTCCCACCATGATAGAATGGTCTTCTCCTCCCACCATGTTAGAATGGTCTTCTCCTCCCACCATGATAGAATGGTCTTCTCCTCCCACCGTGTTAGAATGGTCTTCTCCCTCCCCACCATGATAGAATGGTCTTCTCCTCACACCATGATAGAATGGTCTTCTCCTCCCACCATGTTAGAATGGTCTTCTCCTCAACACCATGTTAGAATGGTATTCTCCTCAACACCATGATAGAATGGTCTTCTCCTCCCACCATGTTAGAATGGACTTCTCCTCCCACCATGATAGAATGGTCTTCTCCTCCCACCATGATACAATGGTCTTCTCCTCCCACCATGTTAGAATGGTCTTTTTCCTCCCACCATGATAGATGGTCTTCTCCTCCCACCATGTTAGAATGGTCTTCTCCTCCCACCATGTTAGAATGCTCTTCTCCTCCCACCATGTTAGAATGGTCTTCTCCTCCACACCATGTTAGAATGGTCTTCTCCTCTCACCATGTTAGAATGGTCTTCTCCTCCCACCATGTTAGAATTGTCTTCTCCTCCCACCGTGTTAGAATGGTCTTCTCCTCTCACCATGTTAGAATGGTCTTCTCCTCCCACCATGATAGAATGGTCTTCTCCTCCACACCATGATAGAATGGTCTTCTCCTCCCACCTTGATAGAATGGTCTTCTCCTCCCACCATGTTAGAATGTTCTTCTCCTCAACACCATGATAGAATGGTCTTCTCCTCCCACCATGATAGAATTGTCTTCTCCTCCCACCATGATAGAATGGTCTTCTCCTCCCACCATGTTAGAATGGTCTTCTCCTCCCACCATGATAGAATGGTCTTCTCCTCCCACCATGTTAGAATGGTCTTCTCCTCCACACCATGATAGAATAGTCTTCCTCCCACCATGTTAGAATGGTCTTCTCCTCCCACGATGTTAGAATGGTATTCTCCTCCCACCATGATAGAATGGTCTTCTCCTCCCACCATGTTAGAATGGTCTTCTCCTCCCACCATGATAGAATGGTCTTCTCCTCCCCACCATGATATAATGGTCTTCTCCTCCCACCATGTTAGAATGGTCTTCTCCTCACACCATGATAGAATGGTCTTCTCCTCCCACCATGATAGAATAGTCTTCTCCTCCCACCATGTTAGAATGCTCTTCTCCTCTCACCTTGTTAGAATGGTCTTCTCCTCAACACCATGTTAGAATGGTCTTCTCCTCCCACCATGATAGAATGGTCTTCTCCTCCACACCATGATAGAATGGTCTTCTCCTCCCACCATGTTAGAATGGTCTTCTCCTCCCACCATGTTAGAATGGTCTTCCCTCCCACCATGATAGAATAGTCTTCCCCTCCCACCATGTTAGAATGGTCTTCTCCTCCCACGATGTTAGAATGGTCTTCTCCTCCCACCATGATGGAATCGTCTTCTCCTCCCACCATGTTAGAATGGTCTTCTCCTCCCTCCATGATAGAATGGTCTTCTCCTCCCACCATGATATAATGGTCTTCTCCTCCCACCATGTTAGAATGGTCTTCTCCTCAACACCATGATAGAATGGTCTTCTCCTCCCACCATGATAGAATAGTCTTCTCCTCCCACCATGTTAGAATGGTCTTCTCCTCTCACCATGTTAGAATGGTCTTCTCCTCAACACCATGATAGAATGGTCTTCTCCTCCCACCATGATAGAATGGTCTTCTCCTCCCACCATGATAGAATGGTCTTCTCCTCCCACCATGTTAGAATGGTCTTCTCCTCAACACCATGATAGAATGGTCTTCTCCTCCCACCATGATAGAATAGTCTTCTCCTCCCACCATGTTAGAATGGTCTTCTCCTCTCACCATGTTAGAATGGTCTTCTCCTCAACACCATGATAGAATGGTCTTCTCCTCCCACCATGTTAGAATGGTCTTCTCCTCCCACCATGATAGAATGGTCTTCTCCTCCCACCATGTTAGAATGGTCTTCTCCCCCCACCATGTTAGAATGGTCTTCTCCTCCCCACCATGTTAGAATGGTCTTCTCCTCCCACCATGTTAGAATGGTCTTCTCCTCCCACCATGATAGAATGGTCTTCTCCTCCCACCATGTTAGAATGGTCTTCTCCTCAACACCATGTTAGAATGGTCTTCTCCTCAACACCATGATAGAATGGTCTTCTCCTCCCACCATGATAGAATGGTCTTCTCCTCCCACCATGATAGAATGGTCTTCTCCTCCCACCATGTTAGAATGGTCTTCCCTCCCCACCATGATAGAATGGTCTTCCTCCCACGATGTTAGAATGGTCTTCTCCTCCCACCATGATAGAATGGTCTTCTCCTCCCACCATGATAGAATGGTCTTCTCCTCCCACCATGTTAGAATGGTCTTCTCCTCAACACCATGTTAGAATGGTCTTCTCCTCAACACCATGTTAGAATGGTCTTCTCCTCAACACCATGTTAGAATGGTCTTCTCCTCCCACCATGTTAGAATGGTCTTCTCCTCCCACCATGTTAGAATGGTCTTCTCCTCCCACCGTGTTAGAATGGTCTTCTCCTCCCACCATGATAGAATGGTCTTCTCCTCCCACCATGTTAGAATGGTCTTCTCCTCAACACCATGTTAGAATGGTATTCTCCTCAACACCATGATAGAATGGTCTTCTCCTGCCACCATGTTAGAATGGACTTCTCCTCCCACCATGATAGAATGGTCTTCTCCTCCCACCATGATACAATGGTCTTCTCCTCCCACCATGTTAGAATGGTCTTCTCCTCCCACCATGATAGAATGGTCTTCTCCTCCCACCATGTTAGAATGGTCTTCTCCTCCCACCATGTTAGAATGCTCTTCTCCTCCCACTTTGTTAGAATGGTCTTCTCCTCAACACCATGTTAGAATGGTCTTCTCCTCAACACCATGTTAGAATGGTCTTCTCCTCAACACCATGTTAGAATTGTCTTCTCCTCCCACCGTGTTAGAATGGTCTTCTCCTCCCACCATGATAGAATGGTCTTCTCCTCCAACCATGTTAGAATGGTCTTCTCCTCAACACCATGTTAGAATGGTATTCTCCTCCCACCATGATACAATGGTCTTCTCCTCCCACCATGTTAGAATGGTCTTCTCCTCCCACCATGATAGAATGGTCTTCTCCTCACACCATGATAGAATGGTCTTCTCCTCCCACCATGATAGAATGGTCTTCTCCTCCCACCATGATAGAATGGTCTTCTCCTCCCACCATGTTAGAATGGTCTTCTCCTCAACACCATGTTAGAATGGTCTTCTCCTCAACACCATGTTAGAATGGTCTTCTCCTCAACACCATGTTAGAATGGTCTTCTCCTCAACACCATGATAGAATGGTCTTCTCCTCCCACCATGATAGAATGGTCTTCTCCTCCAACCATGTTAGAATGGTCTTCTCCTCAACACCATGTTAGAATGGTATTCTCCTCAACACCATGATAGAATGGTCTTCTCCTCCCACCATGTTAGAATGGTCTTCTCCTCCCACCATGTTAGAATGGTCTTCTCCTCCCACCATGATACAATGGTCTTCTCCTCCCACCATGTTAGAATGGTCTTCTCCTCCCACCATGATAGAATGGTCTTCTCCTCACACCATGATAGAATGGTCTTCTCCTCCCACCATGTTAGAATGGTCTTCTCCTCACACCATGTTAGAATGGTCTTCTCCTCAACACCATGATAGAATGGTCTTCTCCTCCCACCATGTTAGAATGGTCTTCTCCTCCCACCATGATAGAATGGTCTTCTCCTCCCACCATGATAGAATGGTCTTCTCCTCCCACCATGATAGAATGGTCTTTCCTCCCACCATGTTAGAATGGTCTTCTCCTCCCACCATGTTAGAATGGTCTTCTCCTCCCACCATGTTAGAATGGTCTTCTCCTCCCACCATGTTAGAATGGTCTTCTCCTCCCACCATGTTAGAATGGTCTTCTCCTCTCACCATGTTAGAATGGTCTTCTCCTCCCACCATGTTAGAATGGTCTTCTCCTCCCACCATGTTAGAATGATCTTCTCCTCTCACAATGTTAGAATGGTCTTCTCCTCCCACCATGATAGAATGGTCTTCTCCTCCCACCATGATAGAATGGTCTTCTCCTCCCACCATGATAGAATGGTCTTCTCCTCCCACCATGTTAGAATGGTCTTCTCCTCAACACCATGATAGAATGGTCTTCTCCTCCCACCATTATAGAATTGTCTTCTCCTCCCACCATGATAGAATGGTCTTCTCCTCCCACCATGTTAGAATGGTCTTCTCCTCCCACCATGATAGAATGGTCTTCTCCTCCCACCATGTTAGAATGGTCTTCTCCTCCCACCATGATAGAATAGTCTTCCCCTCCCACCATGTTAGAATGGTCTTCTCCTCCCACGATGTTAGAATGGTCTTCTCCTCCCACCATGATGGAATGGTCTTCTCCTCCCACCATGTTAGAATGGTCTTCTCCTCCCTCCATGATAGAATGGTCTTCTCCTTCCACCATGATATAATGGTCTTCTCCTCCCACCATGATAGAATGGTCTTCTCCTCACACCATGATAGAATGGTCTTCTCCTCCCACCATGATAGAATGGTCTTCTCCTCCCACCATGATAGAATGGTCTTCTCCTCCCACCATGTTAGAATGGTCTTCTCCTCAACACCATGTTAGAATGGTCTTCTCCTCAACACCATGTTAGAATGGTCTTCTCCTCAACACCATGTTAGAATGGTCTTCTCCTCAACACCATGATAGAATGGTCTTCTCCTCCCACCATGATAGAATGGTCTTCTCCTCCAACCATGTTAGAATGGTCTTCTCCTCAACACCATGTTAGAATGGTATTCTCCTCAACACCATGATAGAATGGTCTTCTCCTCCCACCATGTTAGAATGGTCTTCTCCTCCCACCATGTTAGAATGGTCTTCTCCTCCCACCATGATACAATGGTCTTCTCCTCCCACCATGTTAGAATGGTCTTCTCCTCCCACCATGATAGAATGGTATTCTCCTCACACCATGATAGAATGGTCTTCTCCTCCCACCATGTTAGAATGGTCTTCTCCTCAACACCATGTTAGAATGGTCTTCTCCTCAACACCATGATAGAATGGTCTTCTCCTCCCACCATGTTAGAATGGTCTTCTCCTCCCACCATGATAGAATGGTCTTCTCCTCCCACCATGATAGAATGGTCTTCTCCTCCCACCATGATAGAATGGTCTTTCCTCCCACCATGTTAGAATGGTCTTCTCCTCCCACCATGTTAGAATGGTTTTCTCCTCCCACCATGTTAGAATGGTCTTCTCCTCCCACCATGTTAGAATGGTCTTCTCCTCCCACCATGTTAGAATGGTCTTCTCCTCTCACCATGTTAGAATGGTCTTCTCCTCCCACCATGTTAGAATGGTCTTCTCCTCCCACCATGTTAGAATGATCTTCTCCTCTCACAATGTTAGAATGGTCTTCTCCTCCCACCATGATAGAATGGTCTTCTCCTCCCACCATGATAGAATGGTCTTCTCCTCCCACCTTGATAGAATGGTCTTCTCCTCCCACCATGTTAGAATGTTCTTCTCCTCAACACCATGATAGAATGGTCTTCTCCTCCCACCATTATAGAATTGTCTTCTCCTCCCACCATGATAGAATGGTCTTCTCCTCCCACCATGTTAGAATGGTCTTCTCCTCCCACCATGATAGAATGGTCTTCTCCTCCCACCATGTTAGAATGGTCTTCCCTCCCACCATGATAGAATAGTCTTCCCCTCCCACCATGTTAGAATGGTCTTCTCCTCCCACGATGTTAGAATGGTCTTCTCCTCCCACCATGATGGAATGGTCTTCTCCTCCCACCATGTTAGAATGGTCTTCTCCTCCCTCCATGATAGAATGGTCTTCTCCTCCCACCATGATATAATGGTCTTCTCCTCCCACCATGTTAGAATGGTCTTCTCCTCCAACACCATGATAGAATGGTCTTCTCCTCCCACCATGATAGAATAGTCTTCTCCTCCCACCATGTTAGAATGGTCTTCTCCTCCCACCATGTTAGAATGGTCTTCTCCTCAACACCATGATAGAATGGTCTTCTCCTCCCACCATGATAGAATGGTCTTCTCCTCCCACCATGATAGAATGGTCTTCTCCTCCCACCATGTTAGAATGGTATTCTCCTCCCACCATGTTAGAATGGTCTTCCCTCCCACCATGATAGAATAGTCTTCCCCTCCCACCATGTTAGAATGGTCTTCTCCTCCCACGATGTTAGAATGGTCTTCTCCTCCCACCATGTTAGAACGGTCTTCTCCTCCACACCATGTTAGAATGGTCTTCTCCTCCCTCCATGATAGAATGGTCTTCTCCTCCCACCATGATATAATGGTCTTCTCCTCCCACCATGTTAGAATGGTCTTCTCCTCAACACCATGATAGAATGGTCTTCTCCTCCCACCATGATAGAATAGTCTTCTCCTCCCACCATGTTAGAATGGTCTTCTCCTCTCACCATGTTAGAATGGTCTTCTCCTCAACACCATGATAGAATGGTCTTCTCCTCCCACCATGATAGAATGGTCTTCTCCTCCCACCATGATAGAATGGTCTTCTCCTCCCACCATGTTAGAATGGTCTTCTCCTCAACACCATGATAGAATGGTCTTCTCCTCCCACCATGATAGAATAGTCTTCTCCTCCCACCATGTTAGAATGGTCTTCTCCTCTCACCATGTTAGAATGGTCTTCTCCTCAACACCATGATAGAATGGTCTTCTCCTCCCACCATGTTAGAATGGTCTTCTCCTCCCACCATGATAGAATGGTCTTCTCCTCCCACCATCTTAGAATGGTCTTCTCCCCCACCATGTTAGAATGGTCTTCTCCTCCCACCATGTTAGAATGATCTTCTCCTCTCACCATGTTAGAATGGTCTTCTCCTCCCACCATGATATAATGGTCTTCTCCTCCCACCATGTTAGAATGTTCTTCTCCTCAACACCATGTTAGAATGGTCTTCTCTTCAACACCATGATAGAATGGTCTTCTCCTCCCACCATTATAGAATGGTCTTCTCCTCCCACCATGATAGAATGGTCTTCTCCTCCCACCATGTTAGAATGGTCTTCCCTCCCACCATGATAGAATGGTCTTCCCCTCCCACGATGTTAGAATGGTCTTCTCCTCCCACCATGATAGAATGGTCTTCTCCTCCCACCATGATAGAATGGTCTTCTCCTCCCACCATGTTAGAATGGTCTTCTCCTCAACACCATGTTAGAATGGTCTTCTCCTCAACACCATGTTAGAATGGTCTTCTCCTCAACACCATGTTAGAATGGTCTTCTCCTCCCACCGTGTTAGAATGGTCTTCTCCTCCCACCATGTTAGAATGATCTTCTCCTCTCACCATGTTAGAATGGTCTTCTCCTCCCACCATGATATAATGGTCTTCTCCTCCCACCATGTTAGAATGTTCTTCTCCTCAACACCATGTTAGAATTGTCTTCTCTTCAACACCATGATAGAATGGTCTTCTCCTCCCACCATTATAGAATGGTCTTCTCCTCCCACCATGATAGAATGGTCTTCTCCTCCCACCATGTTAGAATGGTCTTCCCTCCCACCATGATAGAATGGTCTTCCCCTCCCACGATGTTAGAATGGTCTTCTCCTCCCACCATGATAGAATGGTCTTCTCCTCCCACCATGATAGAATGGTCTTCTCCCTCCCACCATGTTAGAATGGTCTTCTCCTCAACACCATGTTAGAATGGTCTTCTCCTCAACACCATGTTAGAATGGTCTTCTCCTCAACACCATGTTAGAATGGTCTTCTCCTCCCACCGTGTTAGAATGGTCTTCTCCTCCCACCATGATAGAATGGTCTTCTCCTCCAACCATGTTAGAATGGTCTTCTCCTCAACACCATGTTAGAATGGTCTTCTCCTCAACACCATGATAGAATGGTCTTCTCCTCCCACCATGTTAGATTGGCCTTCTCCTCAACACCATGTTAGAATGGTCTTCTCCTCAACACCATGATAGAATGGTCTTCTCCTACCACCATGATAGAATGGTCTTCTCCTCCCACCATGTTAGAATGGTCTTCTCCTCCCACCATTATACAATGGACTTCTCCTCCAACCATGAAACAATGGTCTTCTCCTCCCAACATGTTAGAATGGTCTTCTCCTCCCACCATGATAGAATGGTCTTCTCCTCCCACCATGTTAGAATGGTCTTCTCCTCAACACCATGATAGAATGGTCTTCTCCTCCCACCATGATAGAATAGTCTTCTCCTCCCACCATGTTAGAATGGTCTTCTCCTCTCACCATGTTAGAATGGTATTCTCCTCAACACCATGATAGAATGGTCTTCTCCTCCCACCATGTTAGAATGGTCTTCTCCTCCCACCATGATAGAATGGTCTTCTCCTCCCACCATGATAGAATGGTCTTCTCCTCCCACCATGTTAGAATGGTCTTCCCTCCCACCATGATAGAATGGTCTTCCCCTCCCACGATGTTAGAATGGTCTTCTCCTCCCACCATGATAGAATGGTCTTCTCCTCCCACCATGTTAGAATGGTCTTCTCCTCAACACCATGTTAGAATGGTCTTCTCCTCAACACCATGTTAGAATGGTCTTCTCCTCACCACCATGTTAGAATGGTCTTCTCCTCCCACCGTGTTAGAATGGTCTTCTCCTCCCACCATGTTAGAATGATCTTCTCCTCTCACCATGTTAGAATGGTCTTCTCCTCCCACCATGATATAATGGTCTTCTCCTCCCACCATGTTAGAATGTTCTTCTCCTCAACACCATGTTAGAATGGTCTTCTCTTCAACACCATGATAGAATGGTCTTCTCCTCCCACCATTATAGAATGGTCTTCTCCTCCCACCATGATAGAATGGTCTTCTCCTCCCACCATGTTAGAATGGTCTTCCCTCCCACCATGATAGAATGGTCTTCCCCTCCCACGATGTTAGAATGGTCTTCTCCTCCCACCATGATACAATGGACTTCTCCTCCAACCATGAAACAATGGTCTTCTCCTCCCAACATGTTAGAATGGTCTTCTCCTCCCACCATGATAGAATGGTCTTCTCCTCCCACCATGTTAGAATGGTCTTCTCCTCAACACCATGATAGAATGGTCTTCTCCTCCCACCATGATAGAATAGTCTTCTCCTCCCACCATGTTAGAATGGTCTTCTCCTCTCACCATGTTAGAATGGTATTCTCCTCAACACCATGATAGAATGGTCTTCTCCTCCCACCATGTTAGAATGGTCTTCTCCTCCCACCATGATAGAATGGTCTTCTCCTCCCACCATGATAGAATGGTCTTCTCCTCCCACCATGTTAGAATGGTCTTCCCTCCCACCATGATAGAATGGTCTTCCCTCCCACGATGTTAGAATGGTCTTCTCCTCCCACCATGATAGAATGGTCTTCTCCTCCCACCATGATAGAATGGTCTTCTCCTCCCACCATGTTAGAATGGTCTTCTCCTCAACACCATGTTAGAATGGTCTTCTCCTCAACACCATGTTAGAATGGTCTTCTCCTCAACACCATGTTAGAATGGTCTTCTCCTCCCACCATGTTAGAATGGTCTTCTCCTCCCACCATGTTAGAATGATCTTCTCCTCTCACCATGTTATAATGGTCTTCTCCTCCCCACCATGATATAATGGTCTTCTCCTCCCACCATGTTAGAATGTTCTTCTCCTCAACACCATGTTAGAATGGTCTTCTCTTCAACACCATGATAGAATGGTCTTCTCCTCCCACCATTATAGAATGGTCTTCTCCTCCCACCATGATAGAATGGTCTTCTCCTCCCACCATGTTAGAATGGTCTTCCCTCCCACCATGATAGAATGGTCTTCTCCTCCCACGATGTTAGAATGGTCTTCTCCTCCCACCATGATAGAATGGTCTTCTCCTCCCACCATGATAGAATGGTCTTCTCCTCCCACCATGTTAGAATGGTCTTCTCCTCAACACCATGTTAGAATGGTCTTCTCCTCAACACCATGTTAGAATGGTCTTCTCCTCAACACCATGTTAGAATGGTCTTCTCCTCCCACCGTGTTAGAATGGTCTTCTCCTCCCACCATGTTAGAATGATCTTCTCCTCTCACCATGTTAGAATGGTCTTCTCCTCCCACCATGATATAATGGTCTTCTCCTCCCACCATGTTAGAATGTTCTTCTCCTCAACACCATGTTAGAATGGTCTTCTCTTCAACACCATGATAGAATGGTCTTCTCCTCCCACCATTATAGAATGGTCTTCTCCTCCCACCATGATAGAATGGTCTTCTCCTCCCACCATGTTAGAATGGTCTTCCCTCCCACCATGATAGAATGGTCTTCCCTCCCACGATGTTAGAATGGTCTTCTCCTCCCACCATGATAGAATGGTCTTCTCCTCCCACCATGATAGAATGGTCTTCTCCTCCCACCATGTTAGAATGGTCTTCTCCTCAACACCATGTTAGAATGGTCTTCTCCTCAACACCATGTTAGAATGGTCTTCTCCTCAACACCATGTTAGAATGGTCTTCTCCTCCCACCGTGTTAGAATGGTCTTCTCCTCCCACCATGATAGAATGGTCTTCTCCTCCAACCATGTTAGAATGGTCTTCTCCTCAACACCATGTTAGAATGGTCTTCTCCTCAACACCATGATAGAATGGTCTTCTCCTCCCCACCATGTTAGAATGGCCTTCTCCTCAACACCATGTTAGAATGGTCTTCTCCTCAACACCATGATAGAATGGTCTTCTCCTACCACCATGATAGAATGGTCTTCTCCTCCCACCATGTTAGAATGGTCTTCTCCTCCCACCATGATACAATGGTCTTCTCCTCCAACCATGAAACAATGGTCTTCTCCTCCCACCATGTTAGAATGGTCTTCTCCTACCACCATGATAGAATGGTCTTCTCCTCCCACCATTATAGAATGGTCTTTTCCTCCCACCATGATAGAATGGTCTTCTCCTCCCACCATGTTAGAATGGTCTTCTCCTCAACACCATGTTAGAATGGTCTTCTCCTCAACACCATGTTAGAATGGTCTTCTCCTCAACACCATGTTAGAATGGTCGTCTCCTCCCACCATGATAGAATGGTCTTCTCCTCAACACCATGATAAAATGGTCTTCTCCTCCCACCATGTTAGAATGGTCTTCTCCTCCCACCATGATAGAATGGTCTTCTCCTCCCACCATGTTAGAATGGTCTTCCCTCCCACCATGATAGAATGGTCTTCCCCTCCCACCATGTTAGAATGGTCTTCTCCTCCCACCATGTTAGAATGGTCTTCTACTCAACACCATGATAGAATGGTCTTCTCCTCCCACCATGTTAGAATGGTCTTCTCCTCCCACCATGATAGAATAGTCTTCTCCTCCCACCATGTTAGAATGGTCTTCTCCTCAACACCATGATAAAATGGTCTTATCCTCCCACCATTTTAGAATGGTCTTCTCCTCCCACCATGTTAGAATGGTCTTCTCCTCCCACCATGTTAGAATGGTCTTCTCCTCCCGCCATGTTAGAATGGTCTTCTCCTCCCGCCATGATAGAATGGTCTTCTCCTCCCGCCATGATAGAATGGTCTTCTCCTCCCACCATGATAGAATGGTCTTCTCCTCCCACCATGATAGAATGGTCTTCTCCTCCCACCATGATAGAATGGTCTTCCCTCCCACCAAGTTAGAATTGTCTTCTCCTCCCACCATGATATAATGGTCTTCTCCTCCCACCATGATAGAATGGTCTTCTCCTCCCACCATGATAGAATGGTCTTCTCCTCCCACCATGATAGAATGGTCTTCTCCTCCCACCATGATAGAATGGTCTTCTCCTCCAACCATGTTAGAATGGTCTTCTCCTCAACACCATGTTAGAATGGTCTTCTCCTCAACACCATGATAGAATGGTCTTCTCCTCCCACCATGTTAGAATGGTCTTCTCCTCCCCCCCTTGTTAGAATGGTCTTCTCCTCCCACCATGATACAATGGACTTCTCCTCAACCATGAAACAATGGTCTTCTCCTCCCACCATGTTAGAATGGTCTTCTCCTCCCACCATGATAGAAAGGTATTCTCCTCCCACCATTATAGAATGGTCTTTTCCTCCCACCATGATAGAATGGTCTTCTCCTCCCACCATGTTAGAATGGTCTTCTCCTCAACACCATGATAGAATGGTCGTCTCCTCCCACCATGATAGAATGGTCTTCTCCTCCCACCATGATAGAATGGTCTTCTCCTCCCACCATGTTAGAATGGTCTTCTCCTCCCACCATGATAGAATGGTCTTCTCCTCCCACCATGTTAGAATGGTCTTCCCTCCCACCATGATAGAATGGTCTTCCCCTCCTACCATGTTAGAATGGTCTTCTCCTCCCACGATGTTAGAATGGTCTTCTACTCAACACCATGATAGAATGGTATTCTCCTCCCACCATGTTAGAATGGTCTTCTCCTCCCACCATGATAGAATGGTCTTCTCCTCCCACCATGTTAGAATGGTCTTCTCCTCAACACCATGTTAGAATGGTCTTCTCCTCAACACCATGTTAGAATGGTCTTCTCCTCAACACCATGTTAGAATGGTCTTCTCCTCCCACCGTGTTAGAATGGTCTTCTCCTCCCACCATGTTAGAATGATCTTCTCCTCTCACCATGTTAGAATGGTCTTCTCCTCCCACCATGATATAATGGTCTTCTCCTCCCCACCATGTTAGAATGTTCTTCTCCTCAACACCATGTTAGAATGGTCTTCTCTTCAACACCATGATAGAATGGTCTTCTCCTCCCACCATTATAGAATGGTCTTCTCCTCCCACCATGATAGAATGGTCTTCTACTCCCACCATGTTAGAATGGTCTTCCCTCCCACCATGATAGAATGGTCTTCCTCCCACGATGTTAGAATGGTCTTCTCCTCCCACCATGATAGAATGGTCTTCTCCTCCCACCATGATAGAATGGTCTTCTCCTCCCACCATGTTAGAATGGTCTTCTCCTCAACACCATGTTAGAATGGTCTTCTCCTCAACACCATGTTAGAATGGTCTTCTCCTCAACACCATGTTAGAATGGTCTTCTCCTCCCACCGTGTTAGAATGGTCTTCTCCTCCCACCATGTTAGAATGGTCTTCTCCTCTCACCATGTTAGAATGGTCTTCTCCTCCCACCATGATATAATGGTCTTCTCCTCCCCACCATGTTAGAATGTTCTTCTCCTCAACACCATGTTAGAATGGTCTTCTCTTCAACACCATGATAGAATGGTCTTCTCCTCCCACCATTATAGAATGGTCTTCTCCTCCCACCATGATAGAATGGTCTTCTCCTCCCACCATGTTAGAATGGTCTTCCCTCCCACCATGATAGAATGGTCTTCCCCCTCCCCACGATGTTAGAATGGTCTTCTCCTCCCACCATGATAGAATGGTCTTCTCCTCCCACCATGATAGAATGGTCTTCTCCTCCCACCATGTTAGAATGGTCTTCTCCTCAACACCATGTTAGAATGGTCTTCTCCTCAACACCATGTTAGAATGGTCTTCTCCTCAACACCATGTTAGAATGGTCTTCTCCTCCCACCGTGTTAGAATGGTCTTCTCCTCCCACCATGATAGAATGGTCTTCTCCTCCAACCATGTTAGAATGGTCTTCTCCTCAACACCATGTTAGAATGGTCTTCTCCTCAACACCATGATAGAATGGTCTTCTCCTCCCACCATGTTAGAATGGCCTTCTCCTCAACACCATGTTAGAATGGTCTTCTCCTCAACACCATGATAGAATGGTCTTCTCCTACCACCATGATAGAATGGTCTTCTCCTCCCACCATGTTAGAATGGTCTTCTCCTCCCACCATGATACAATGGACTTCTCCTCCAACCATGAAACAATGGTCTTCTCCTCCCAACATGTTAGAATGGTCTTCTCCTCCCACCATGATAGAATGGTATTCTCCTCCCACCATTATAGAATGGTCTTTTCCTCCCACCATGATAGAATGGTCTTCTCCTCCCACCATGTTAGAATGGTCTTCTCCTCAACACCATGTTAGAATGGTCTTCTCCTCAACACCATGTTAGAATGGTCTTCTCCTCAACACCATGATAGAATGGTCGTCTCCTCCCACCATGATAGAATGGTCTTCTCCTCAACACCATGATAAAATGGTCTTCTCCTCCCACCATGTTAGAATGGTCTTCTCCTCCCACCATGATAGAATGGTCTTCTCCTCCCACCATGTTAGAATGATCTTCCCTCCCACCATGATAGAATGGTCTTCCCCTCCCACCATGTTAGAATGGTCTTCTCCTCCCACCATGTTAGAATTGTCTTCTACTCCAACACCATGATAGAATGGTCTTCTCCTCCCCACCATGTTAGAATGGTCTTCTCCTCCCACCATGATAGAATAGTCTTCTCCTCCCACCATGTTAGAATGGTCTTCTCCTCCCCACCATGTTAGAATGGTCTTCTCCTCAACACCATGATAGAATGGTCTTATCCTCCCACCATTTTAGAATGGTCTTCTCCTCCCCACCATGTTAGAATGGTCTTCTCCTCCCACCATGTTAGAATGGTCTTCTCCTCCCGCCATGTTAGAATGGTCTTCTCCTCCCGCCATGATAGAATGGTCTTCTCCTCCCGCCATGATAGAATGGTCTTCTCCTCCCACCATGATATAATGGTCTTCTCCTCCCACCATGATAGAATGGTCTTCTCCTCCCACCATGATAGAATGGTCTTCCCTCCCACCAAGTTAGAATTGTCTTCTCCTCCCACCATGATATAATGGTCTTCTCCTCCCACCATGATAGAATGGTCTTCTCCTCCCACCATGATAGAATGGTCTTCTCCTCCCACCATGATAGAATGGTCTTCTCCTCCAACAATGTTAGAATGGTCTTCTCCTCAACACCATGTTAGAATGGTCTTCTCCTCAACACCATGATAGAATGGTCTTCTCCTCCCACCATGTTAGAATGGTCTTCTCCTCCCACCATGTTAGAATGGTCTTCTCCTCCCACCATGATACAATGGACTTCTCCTCCAACCATGAAACAATGGTCTTCTCCTCCCACCATGTTAGAATGGTCTTCTCCTCCCACCATGATAGAAAGGTATTCTCCTCCCACCATTATAGAATGGTCTTTTCCTCCCACCATGATAGAATGGTCTTCTCCTCCCACCATGTTAGAATGGTCTTCTCCTCAACACCATGTTAGAATGGTCTTCTCCCTCAACACCATGATAGAATGGTCGTCTCCTCCCACCATGATAGAATGGTCTTCTCCTCCCACCATGATAGAATGGTCTTCTCCTCCCACCATGTTAGAATGGTCTTCTCCTCCCACCATGATAGAATGGTCTTCTCCTCCCACCATGTTAGAATGGTCTTCCCTCCCACCATGATAGAATGGTCTTCCCCTCCCACCATGTTAGAATGGTCTTCTCCTCCCACGATGTTAGAATGGTCTTCTACTCAACACCATGATAGAATGGTCTTCTCCTCCCACCATGTTAGAATGGTCTTCTCCTCCCACCATGATAGAGTAGTCTTCTCCTCCCACCATGTTAGAATGGTCTTCTCCTCCCACCATGTTAGAATGGTCTTCTCCTCAACACCATGATAAAATGGTCTTCTCCTCCCACCATTTTAGAATGGTCTTCTCCTCCCACCATGTTAGAATGGTCTTCTCCTCCCCACCATGTTAGAATGGTCTTCTCCTCCCGCCATGTTAGAATGGTCTTCTCCTCCCGCCATGATAGAATGGTCTTCCCCTCCCGCCATGATAGAATGGTCTTCTCCTCCCACCATGATAGAATGGTCTTCTCCTCCCACCATGATAGAATGGTCTTCTCCTCCCACCATGATAGAATGGTCTTCCCTCCCACCAAGTTAGAATGGTCTTCTCCTCCCACCATGATATAATGGTCTTCTCCTCCCACCATGATAGAATGGTCTTCTCCTCCCACCATGTTAGAATGGTCTTCTCCTCCCACCATGATTTAATGGTCTTCTCCTCCCACCATGATAGAATGGTCTTCTCCTCCCACCATGATAGAATGGTCTTCTCCTCCCACCATGTTAGAATGGTCTTCTCCTCCCACCATGTTAGAATGGTCTTCTCCTCCCACCATGTTAGAATGGTCTTCTCCTCCCACCATGTTAGAATGGTCTCCTCCTCCCACCATGTTAGAATGGTCTTCTCCTCCCACCATGATAGAATGGTCTTCTCCTCCCACCATGATAGAATGGTCTTCTCCTCCCACCATGTTAGAATGGTCTTCTCCTCAACACCATGTTAGAATGGTCTTCTCCTCAACACCATGTTAGAATGGTCTTCTCCTCAACACCATGTTAGAATGGTCTTCTCCTCCCACCGTGTTAGAATGGTCTTCTCCTCCCACCATGATAGAATGGTCTTCCCCTCCAACCATGTTAGAATGGTCTTCTCTTCAACTCCATGTTAGAATGGTCTTCTCCTCAACACCATGATAGAATGGTCTTTTCCTCCCACCATGTTAGAATGGCATTCTCCTCAACACCATGTTAGAATGGTCTTCTCCTCAACACCATGATAGAATGGTCTTCTCCTACCACCATGATAGAATGGTCTTCTCCTCCCACCATGTTAGAATGGTCTTCTCCTCCCACCATGATACAATGGACTTCTCCTCCAACCATGAAACAATGGTCTTCTCCTCCCACCATGATAGAATGGTATTCTCCTCCCACCATTATAGAATGGTCTTTTCCTCCCACCATGATAGAATGGTCTTCTCCTCCCACCATGTTAGAATGGTCTTCTCCTCCCACCATGATAGAATGGTCTTCTCCTCCCACCATGATAGAATGGTCTTCTCCTCCCACCATGTTAGAATGGTCTTCTCCTCAACACCATGTTAGAATGGTCTTCTCCTCAACACCATGTTAGAATGGTCTTCCCTCCCACCATGATAGAATGGTCTTCCCCTCCCACCATGTTAGAATGGTCTTCTCCTCCCACGATGTTAGAATGGTCTTCTACTCAACACCATGATAGAATGGTCTTCTCCTCCCACCATGTTAGAATGGTCTTCTCCTCCCACCATGATAGAATGGTCTTCTCCTCCCCACCATGTTAGAATGGTCTTCTCCTCAACACCATGTTAGAATGGTCTTCTCCTCAACACCATGTTAGAATGGTCTTCTCCTCAACACCATGTTAGAATGGTCTTCTCCTCCCACCGTGTTAGAATGGTCTTCTCCTCCCACCATGTTAGAATGATCTTCTCCTCTCACCATGTTAGAATGGTCTTCTCCTCCCACCATGATATAATGGTCTTCTCCTCCCACCATGTTAGAATGTTCTTCTCCTCAACACCATGTTAGAATGGTCTTCTCTTCAACACCATGATAGAATGGTCTTCTCCTCCCACCATTATAGAATGGTCTTCTCCTCCCACCATGATAGAATGGTCTTCTCCTCCCACCATGTTAGAATGGTCTTCCCTCCCACCATGATAGAATGGTCTTCCCCTCCCACGATGTTAGAATGGTCTTCTCCTCCCACCATGATAGAATGGTCTTCTCCTCCCACCATGATAGAATGGTCTTCTCCTCCCACCATGTTAGAATGGTCTTCTCCTCAACACCATGTTAGAATGGTCTTCTCCTCAACACCATGTTAGAATGGTCTTCTCCTCAACACCATGTTAGAATGGTCTTCTCCTCCCACCGTGTTAGAATGGTCTTCTCCTCCCACCATGTTAGAATGATCTTCTCCTCTCACCATGTTAGAATGGTCTTCTCCTCCCACCATGATATAATGGTCTTCTCCTCCCACCATGTTAGAATGTTCTTCTCCTCAACACCATGTTAGAATGGTCTTCTCTTCAACACCATGATAGAATGGTCTTCTCCTCCCACCATTATAGAATGGTCTTCTCCTCCCACCATGATAGAATGGTCTTCTCCTCCCACCATGTTAGAATGGTCTTCCCTCCCACCATGATAGAATGGTCTTCCCTCCCACGATGTTAGAATGGTCTTCTCCTCCCACCATGATAGAATGGTCTTCTCCTCCCACCATGATAGAATGGTCTTCTCCTCCCACCATGTTAGAATGGTCTTCTCCTCAACACCATGTTAGAATGGTCTTCTCCTCAACACCATGTTAGAATGGTCTTCTCCTCAACACCATGTTAGAATGGTCTTCTCCTCCCACCGTGTTAGAATGGTCTTCTCCTCCCACCATGATAGAATGGTCTTCTCCTCCAACCATGTTAGAATGGTCTTCTCCTCAACACCATGTTAGAATGGTCTTCTCCTCAACACCATGATAGAATGGTCTTCTCCTCCCACCATGTTAGAATGGCCTTCTCCTCAACACCATGTTAGAATGGTCTTCTCCTCAACACCATGATAGAATGGTCTTCTCCTACCACCATGATAGAATGGTCTTCTCCTCCCACCATGTTAGAATGGTCTTCTCCTCCCACCATGATACAATGGACTTCTCCTCCAACCATGAAACAATGGTCTTCTCCTCCCAACATGTTAGAATGGTCTTCTCCTCCCACCATGATAGAATGGTATTCTCCTCCCACCATTATAGAATGGTCTTTTCCTCCCACCATGATAGAATGGTCTTCTCCTCCCACCATGTTAGAATGGTCTTCTCCTCAACACCATGTTAGAATGGTCTTCTCCTCAACACCATGTTAGAATGGTCTTCTCCTCAACACCATGATAGAATGGTCGTCTCCTCCCACCATGATAGAATGGTCTTCTCCTCAACACCATGATAAAATGGTCTTCTCCTCCCCACCATGTTAGAATGGTCTTCTCCTCCCACCATGATAGAATGGTCTTCTCCTCCCACCATGTTAGAATGATCTTCCCTCCCACCATGATAGAATGGTCTTCCCCTCCCACCATGTTAGAATGGTCTTCTCCTCCCACCATGTTAGAATGGTCTTCTACTCAACACCATGATAGAATGGTCTTCTCCTCCCACCATGTTAGAATGGTCTTCTCCTCCCACCATGATAGAATAGTCTTCTCCTCCCACCATGTTAGAATGGTCTTCTCCTCCCACCCTGTTAGAATGGTCTTCTCCTCAACACCATGATAAAATGGTCTTATCCTCCCACCATTTTAGAATGGTCTTCTCCTCCCACCATGTTAGAATGGTCTTCTCCTCCCACCATGTTAGAATGGTCTTCTCCTCCCGCCATGTTAGAATGGTCTTCTCCTCCCGCCATGATAGAATGGTCTTCTCCTCCCGCCATGATAGAATGGTCTTCTCCTCCCACCATGATAGAATGGTCTTCTCCTCCCACCATGATAGAATGGTCTTCTCCTCCCACCATGATAGAATGGTCTTCTCCTCCCACCATGATAGAATGGTCTTCTCCTCCCACCATGTTAGAATGGTCTTCTCCTCAACACCATGTTAGAATGGTCTTCTCCTCAACACCATGTTAGAATGGTCTTCTCCTCAACACCATGTTAGAATGGTCTTCTCCTCCCACCGTGTTAGAATGGTCTTCTCCTCCCACCATGATAGAATGGTCTTCCCCTCCAACCATGTTAGAATGGTCTTCTCTTCAACACCATGTTAGAATGGTCTTCTCCTCAACACCATGATAGAATGGTCTTTTCCTCCCACCATGTTAGAATGGCCTTCTCCTCAACACCATGTTAGAATGGTCTTCTCCTCAACACCATGATAGAATGGTCTTCTCCTACCACCATGATAGAATGGTCTTCTCCTCCCACCATGTTAGAATGGTCTTCTCCTCCCACCATGATACAATGGACTTCTCCTCCAACCATGAAACAATGGTCTTCTCCTCCCACCATGATAGAATGGTATTCTCCTCCCACCATTATAGAATGGTCTTTTCCTCCCACCATGATAGAATGGTCTTCTCCTCCCACCATGTTAGAATGGTCTTCTCCTCCCACCATGATAGAATGGTCTTCTCCTCCCACCATGATAGAATGGTCTTCTCCTCCCACCATGTTAGAATGGTCTTCTCCTCAACACCATGTTAGAATGGTCTTCTCCTCAACACCATGTTAGAATGGTCTTCCCTCCCACCATGATAGAATGGTCTTCCCCTCCCACCATGTTAGAATGGTCTTCTCCTCCCACGATGTTAGAATGGTCTTCTACTCAACACCATGATAGAATGGTCTTCTCCTCCCACCATGTTAGAATGGTCTTCTCCTCCCACCATGATAGAATGGTCTTCTCCTCCCACCATGTTAGAATGGTCTTCTCCTCAACACCATGTTAGAATGGTCTTCTCCTCAACACCATGTTAGAATGGTCTTCTCCTCAACACCATGTTAGAATGGTCTTCTCCTCCCACCGTGTTAGAATGGTCTTCTCCTCCCACCATGTTAGAATGATCTTCTCCTCTCACCATGTTAGAATGGTCTTCTCCTCCCCACCATGATATAATGGTCTTCTCCTCCCACCATGTTAGAATGTTCTTCTCCTCAACACCATGTTAGAATGGTCTTCTCTTCAACACCATGATAGAATGGTCTTCTCCTCCCACCATTATAGAATGGTCTTCTCCTCCCACCATGATAGAATGGTCTTCTCCTCCCACCATGTTAGAATGGTCTTCCCTCCCACCATGATAGAATGGTCTTCCCCTCCCACGATGTTAGAATGGTCTTCTCCTCCCACCATGATAGAATGGTCTTCTCCTCCCACCATGATAGAATGGTCTTCTCCTCCCACCATGTTAGAATGGTCTTCTCCTCAACACCATGTTAGAATGGTCTTCTCCTCAACACCATGTTAGAATGGTCTTCTCCTCAACACCATGTTAGAATGGTCTTCTCCTCCCACCGTGTTAGAATGGTCTTCTCCTCCCACCATGATAGAATGGTCTTCTCCTCCAACCATGTTAGAATGGTCTTCTCCTCAACACCATGTTAGAATGGTCTTCTCCTCAACACCATGATAGAATGGTCTTCTCCTCCCACCATGTTAGAATGGCCTTCTCCTCAACACCATGTTAGAATGGTCTTCTCCTCAACACCATGATAGAATGGTCTTCTCCTACCACCATGATAGAATGGTCTTCTCCTCCCACCATGTTAGAATGGTCTTCTCCTCCCACCATGATACAATGGACTTCTCCTCCAACCATGAAACAATGGTCTTCTCCTCCCAACATGTTAGAATGGTCTTCTCCTCCCACCATGATAGAATGGTATTCTCCTCCCACCATTATAGAATGGTCTTTTCCTCCCACCATGATAGAATGGTCTTCTCCTCCCACCATGTTAGAATGGTCTTCTCCTCAACACCATGTTAGAATGGTCTTCTCCTCAACACCATGTTAGAATGGTCTTCTCCTCAACACCATGATAGAATGGTCGTCTCCTCCCACCATGATAGAATGGTCTTCTCCTCAACACCATGATAAAATGGTCTTCTCCTCCCACCATGTTAGAATGGTCTTCTCCTCCCACCATGATAGAATGGTCTTCTCCTCCCACCATGTTAGAATGATCTTCCCTCCCACCATGATAGAATGGTCTTCCCCTCCCACCATGTTAGAATGGTCTTCTCCTCCCACCATGTTAGAATGGTCTTCTACTCAACACCATGATAGAATGGTCTTCTCCTCCCACCATGTTAGAATGGTCTTCTCCTCCCACCATGATAGAATAGTCTTCTCCTCCCACCATGTTAGAATGGTCTTCTCCTCCCACCCTGTTAGAATGGTCTTCTCCTCAACACCATGATAAAATGGTCTTATCCTCCCACCATTTTAGAATGGTCTTCTCCTCCCACCATGTTAGAATGGTCTTCTCCTCCCCACCATGTTAGAATGGTCTTCTCCTCCCGCCATGTTAGAATGGTCTTCTCCTCCCGCCATGATAGAATGGTCTTCTCCTCCCGCCATGATAGAATGGTCTTCTCCTCCCCACCATGATAGAATGGTCTTCTCCTCCCACCATGATAGAATGGTCTTCTCCTCCCACCATGATAGAATGGTCTTCTCCTCCCACCATGATAGAATGGTCTTCTCCTCCCACCATGTTAGAATGGTCTTCTCCTCAACACCATGTTAGAATGGTCTTCTCCTCAACACCATGTTAGAATGGTCTTCTCCTCAACACCATGTTAGAATGGTCTTCTCCTCCCACCGTGTTAGAATGGTCTTCTCCTCCCACCATGATAGAATGGTCTTCCCTCCAACCATGTTAGAATGGTCTTCTCTTCAACACCATGTTAGAATGGTCTTCTCCTCAACACCATGATAGAATGGTCTTTTCCTCCCCACCATGTTAGAATGGCATTCTCCTCAACACCATGTTAGAATGGTCTTCTCCTCAACACCATGATAGAATGGTCTTCTCCTACCACCATGATAGAATGGTCTTCTCCTCCCACCATGTTAGAATGGTCTTCTCCTCCCACCATGATACAATGGACTTCTCCTCCAACCATGAAACAATGGTCTTCTCCTCCCACCATGATAGAATGGTATTCTCCTCCCACCATTATAGAATGGTCTTTTCCTCCCACCATGATAGAATGGTCTTCTCCTCCCACCATGTTAGAATGGTCTTCTCCTCCCACCATGATAGAATGGTCTTCTCCTCCCACCATGATAGAATGGTCTTCTCCTCCCACCATGTTAGAATGGTCTTCTCCTCAACACCATGTTAGAATGGTCTTCTCCTCAACACCATGTTAGAATGGTCTTCCCTCCCACCATGATAGAATGGTCTTCCCCTCCCACCATGTTAGAATGGTCTTCTCCTCCCACGATGTTAGAATGGTCTTCTACTCAACACCATGATAGAATGGTCTTCTCCTCCCACCATGTTAGAATGGTCTTCTCCTCCCACCATGATAGAATGGTCTTCTCCTCCCACCATGTTAGAATGGTCTTCTCCTCAACACCATGTTAGAATGGTCTTCTCCTCAACACCATGTTAGAATGGTCTTCTCCTCAACACCATGTTAGAATGGTCTTCTCCTCCCCACCGTGTTAGAATGGTCTTCTCCTCCCACCATGTTAGAATGATCTTCTCCTCTCACCATGTTAGAATGGTCTTCTCCTCCCACCATGATATAATGGTCTTCTCCTCCCACCATGTTAGAATGTTCTTCTCCTCAACACCATGTTAGAATGGTCTTCTCTTCAACACCATGATAGAATGGTCTTCTCCTCCCACCATTATAGAATGGTCTTCTCCTCCCCACCATGATAGAATGGTCTTCTCCTCCCACCATGTTAGAATGGTCTTCCCTCCCACCATGATAGAATGGTCTTCCCCTCCCACGATGTTAGAATGGTCTTCTCCTCCCACCATGATAGAATGGTCTTCTCCTCCCACCATGATAGAATGGTCTTCTCCTCCCACCATGTTAGAATGGTCTTCTCCTCAACACCATGTTAGAATGGTCTTCTCCTCAACACCATGTTAGAATGGTCTTCTCCTCAACACCATGTTAGAATGGTCTTCTCCTCCCACCGTGTTAGAATGGTCTTCTCCTCCCACCATGTTAGAATGATCTTCTCCTCTCACCATGTTAGAATGGTCTTCTCCTCCCACCATGATATAATGGTCTTCTCCTCCCACCATGTTAGAATGTTCTTCTCCTCAACACCATGTTAGAATGGTCTTCTCTTCAACACCATGATAGAATGGTCTTCTCCTCCCCACCATTATAGAATGCTCTTCTCCTCCCACCATGATAGAATGGTCTTCTCCTCCCACCATGTTAGAATGGTCTTCCCTCCCACCATGATAGAATGGTCTTCCCTCCCACGATGTTAGAATGGTCTTCTCCTCCCACCATGATAGAATGGTCTTCTCCTCCCACCATGATAGAATGGTCTTCTCCTCCCACCATGTTAGAATGGTCTTCTCCTCAAAACCATGTTAGAATGGTCTTCTCCTCAACACCATGTTAGAATGGTCTTCTCCTCAACACCATGTTAGAATGGTCTTCTCCTCCCACCGTGTTAGAATGGTCTTCTCCTCCCACCATGATAGAATGGTCTTCTCCTCCAACCATGTTAGAATGGTCTTCTCCTCAACACCATGTTAGAATGGTCTTCTCCTCAACACCATGATAGAATGGTCTTCTCCTCCCACCATGTTAGAATGGCCTTCTCCTCAACACCATGTTAGAATGGTCTTCTCCTCAACACCATGATAGAATGGTCTTCTCCTACCACCATGATAGAATGGTCTTCTCCTCCCACCATGTTAGAATGGTCTTCTCCTCCCACCATGATACAATGGACTTCTCCTCCAACCATGAAACAATGGTCTTCTCCTCCCAACATGTTAGAATGGTCTTCTCCTCCCACCATGATAGAATGGTATTCTCCTCCCACCATTATAGAATGGTCTTTTCCTCCCCACCATGATAGAATGGTCTTCTCCTCCCACCATGTTAGAATGGTCTTCTCCTCAACACCATGTTAGAATGGTCTTCTCCTCAACACCATGTTAGAATGGTCTTCTCCTCAACACCATGATAGAATGGTCGTCTCCTCCCACCATGATAGAATGGTCTTCTCCTCAACACCATGATAAAATGGTCTTCTCCTCCCACCATGTTAGAATGGTCTTCTCCTCCCACCATGATAGAATGGTCTTCTCCTCCCACCATGTTAGAATGATCTTCCCTCCCACCATGATAGAATGGTCTTCCCCTCCCACCATGTTAGAATGGTCTTCTCCTCCCACCATGTTAGAATGGTCTTCTACTCAACACCATGATAGAATGGTCTTCTCCTCCCACCATGTTAGAATGGTCTTCTCCTCCCACCATGATAGAATAGTCTTCTCCTCCCACCATGTTAGAATGGTCTTCTCCTCCCACCATGTTAGAATGGTCTTCTCCTCAACACCATGTTAGAATGGTCTTCTCCTCAACACCATGATAGAATGGTCTTCTCCTCCCACAATGTTAGAATGGTCTTCTCCTCCCACCATGTTAGAATGGTCTTCTCCTCCCACCATGATACAATGGACTTCTCCTCCAACCATGAAACAATGGTCTTCTCCTCCCACCATGTTAGAATGGTCTTCTCCTCCCACCATGATAGAAAGGTATTCTCCTCCCACCATTATAGAATGGTCTTTTCCTCCCACCATGATAGAATGGTCTTCTCCTCCCACCATGTTAGAATGGTCTTCTCCTCAACACCATGTTAGAATGGTCTTCTCCTCAACACCATGATAGAATGGTCGTCTCCTCCCACCATGATAGAATGGTCTTCTCCTCCCACCATGATAGAATGGTCTTCTCCTCCCACCATGTTAGAATGGTCTTCTCCTCCCACCATGATAGAATGGTCTTCTCCTCCCACCATGTTAGAATGGTCTTCCCTCCCACCATGATAGAATGGTCTTCCCCTCCCACCATGTTAGAATGGTCTTCTCCTCCCACGATGTTAGAATGGTCTTCTACTCAACACCATGATAGAATGGTCTTCTCCTCCCACCATGTTAGAATGGTCTTCTCCTCCCACCATGATAGAATAGTCTTCTCCTCCCACCATGTTAGAATGGTCTTCTCCTCCCACCATGTTAGAATGGTCTTCTCCTCAACACCATGATAAAATGGTCTTCTCCTCCCACCATTTTAGAATGGTCTTCTCCTCCCACCATGTTAGAATGGTCTTCTCCTCCCACCATGTTAGGAATGGTCTTCTCCTCCCGCCATGTTAGAATGGTCTTCTCCTCCCGCCATGATAGAATGGTCTTCTCCTCCGCCATGATAGAATGGTCTTCTCCTCCCACCATGATAGAATGGTCTTCTCCTCCCACCATGATAGAATGGTCTTCTCCTCCCCACCATGATAGAATGGTCTTCCCTCCCACCAAGCTAGAATGGTCTTCTCCTCCCACCATGATATAATGGTCTTCTCCTCCCACCATGATAGAATGGTCTTCTCCTCCCACCATGTTAGAATGGTCTTCTCCTCCCACCATGATTTAATGGTCTTCTCCTCCCACCATGATAGAATGGTCTTCTCCTCCCACCATGATAGAATGGTCTTCTCCTCCCACCATGTTAGAATGGTCTTCTCCTCCCACCATGTTAGAATGGTCTTCTCCTCCCACCATGTTAGAATGGTCTTCTCCTCCCACCATGTTAGAATGGTCTCCTCCTCCCACCATGTTAGAATGGTCTTCTCCTCCCACCATGATAGAATGGTCTTCTCCTCCCACCATGATAGAATGGTCTTCTCCTCCCACCATGTTAGAATGGTCTTCTCCTCAACACCATGTTAGAATGGTCTTCTCCTCAACACCATGTTAGAATGGTCTTCTCCTCAACACCATGTTAGAATGGTCTTCTCCTCCCACCGTGTTAGAATGGTCTTCTCCTCCCACCATGATAGAATGGTCTTCCCCTCCAACCATGTTAGAATGGTCTTCTCTTCAACACCATGTTAGAATGGTCTTCTCCTCAACACCATGATAGAATGGTCTTTTCCTCCCACCATGTTAGAATGGCCTTCTCCTCAACACCATGTTAGAATGGTCTTCTCCTCAACACCATGATAGAATGGTCTTCTCCTACCACCATGATAGAATGGTCTTCTCCTCCCACCATGTTAGAATGGTCTTCTCCTCCCACCATGATACAATGGACTTCTCCTCCCACCATGATAGAATGGTCTTCTCCTCCAACCATGTTAGAATGGTCTTCTCTTCAACACCATGTTAGAATGGTCTTCTCCTCAACACCATGATAGAATGGTCTTTTCCTCCCACCATGTTAGAATGGCCTTCTCCTCAACACCATGATAGAATGGTCTTCTCCTCCCACCATGTTAGAATGGTCTTCTCCTCCCACCATGATAGAATGGTCTTCTCCTCCCACCATGATAGAATGGTCTTCTCCTCCCACCATGTTAGAATGGTCTTCTCCTCAACACCATGTTAGAATGGTCTTCTCCTCAACACCATGTTAGAATGGTCTTCTCCTCAACACCATGTTAGAATGGTCTTCTCCTCCCACCGTGTTAGAATGGTCTTCTCCTCCCACCATGATAGAATGGTCTTCTCCTCCAACCATGTTAGAATGGTCTTCTCTTCAACACCATGTTAGAATGGTCTTCTCCTCAACACCATGATAGAATGGTCTTTTCCTCCCACCATGTTAGAATGGCCTTCTCCTCAACACCATTATAGAATGGTCTTCTCCTCCCACCATGTTAGAATGGTCTTCTCCTCAACACCATGTTAGAATGGTCTTCTCCTCAACACCATGATAGAATGGTCGTCTCCTCCCACCATGATAGAATGGTCTTCTCCTCCCACCATGATAGAATGGTCTTCTCCTCCCACCATGTTAGAATGGTCTTCTCCTCCCCACCATGATAGAATGGTCTTCTCCTCCCCACCATGTTAGAATGGTCTTCCCTCCCACCATGATAGAATGGTCTTCCCCTCCCACCATGTTAGAATGGTCTTCTGCTCCCACGATGTTAGAATGGTCTTCTACTCAACACCATGATAGAATGGTCTTCTCCTTCCACCATGTTAGAATGGTCTTCTCCTCCCACCATCATAGAATAGTCTTCTCCTCCCACCATGTTAGAATGGTCTTCTCCTCCCACCATGTTAGAATGGTCTTCTCTTCAACACCATGTTAGAATGGTCTTCTCCTCAACACCATGATAGAATGGTCTTTTCCTCCCACCATGTTAGAATGGCCTTCTCCTCAACACCATTATAGAATGGTCTTCTCCTCCCACCATGTTAGAATGGTCTTCTCCTCAACACCATGTTAGAATGGTCTTCTCCTCAACACCATGATAGAATGGTCGTCTCCTCCCACCATGATAGAATGGTCTTCTCCTCCCACCATGATAGAATGGTCTTCTCCTCCCACCATGTTAGAATGGTCTTCTCCTCCCACCATGATAGAATGGTCTTCTCCTCCCACCATGTTAGAATGGTCTTCCCTCCCACCATGATAGAATGGTCTTCCCCTCCCACCATGTTAGAATGGTCTTCTGCTCCCACGATGTTAGAATGGTCTTCTACTCAACACCATGATAGAATGGTCTTCTCCTTCCACCATGTTAGAATGGTCTTCTCCTCCCACCATCATAGAATAGTCTTCTCCTCCCACCATGTTAGAATGGTCTTCTCCTCCCACCATGTTAGAATGGTCTTCTCCTCAACACCATGATAAAATGGTCTTCTCCTCCCACCATTTTAGAATGGTCTTCTCCTCCCACCATGTTAGAATGGTCTTCTCCTCCCACCATGTTAGAATGGTCTTCTCCTCCCGCCATGTTAGAATGGTCTTCTCCTCCCGCCATGATAGAATGGTCTTCTCCTCCCGCCATGATAGAATGGTCTTCTCCTCCCACCATGATAGAATGGTCTTCTCCTCCCACCATGATAGAATGGTCTTCTCCTCCCACCATGTTAGAATGGTCTTCTCCTCCCACCATGTTAGAATGGTCTTCTCCCACCATGTTAGAATGGTCTTCTCCTCCCACCATGTTAGAATGGTCTCCTCCTCCCACCATGTTAGAATGGTCTTCTCCTCCCACCATGTTAGAATGGTCTTCTCCTCCCACCATGTTAGAATGGTCTACTCCTCCCACCATGTTAGAATGGTCTTCTCCTCCCACCATGATAGAATGGTCTTCTCCTCCAACAATGTTAGAATGTTCTTCTCTTCAACACCATGTTAGAATGGTCTTCTCCTCAACACCATGATAGAATGGTCTTCTCCTCCCACCATGTTAGAATGGTCTTCTCCTCCCACCATGTTAGAATGGTCTTCTCCTCCCACCATGATACAATGGACTTCTCCTCCAACCATGAAACAATGGTCTTCTCCTCCCACCATGTTAGAATGGTCTTCTCCTCCCCACCATGATAGAAAGGTATTCTCCTCCCACCATTATAGAATGGTCTTTTCCTCCCACCATGATAGAATGGTCTTCTCCTCCCACCATGTTAGAATGGTCTTCTCCTCAACACCATGTTAGAATGGTCTTCTCCTCAACACCATGATAGAATGGTCGTCTCCTCCCACCATGATAGAATGGTCTTCTCCTCCCACCATGATAGAATGGTCTTCTCCTCCCACCATGTTAGAATGGTCTTCTCCTCCCACCATGATAGAATGGTCTTCTCCTCCCCACCATGTTAGAATGGTCTTCCCTCCCACCATGATAGAATGGTCTTCCCCTCCCACCATGTTAGAATGGTCTTCTCCTCCCACGATGTTAGATTGGTCTTCTACTCAACACCATGATAGAATGGTCTTCTCCTCCCACCATGTTAGAATGGTCTTCTCCTCCCACCATGATAGAATAGTCTTCTCCTCCCACCATGTTAGAATGGTCTTCTCCTCCCACCATGTTAGAATGGTCTTCTCCTCAACACCATGATAAAATGGTCTTATCCTCCCACCATTTTAGAATGGTCTTCTCCTCCCACCATGTTAGAATGGTCTTCTCCTCCCACCATGTTAGAATGGTCTTCTCCTCCCGCCATGTTAGAATGGTCTTCTCCTCCCCGCCATGATAGAATGGTCTTCTCCTCCCGCCATGATAGAATGGTCTTCTCCTCCCACCATGATAGAATGGCCTTCTCCTCCCACCATGATAGAATGGTCTTCTCCTCCCACCATGTTAGAATGGTCTTCTCCTCCCACCATGTTAGAATGGTCTTCTCCTCCCCACCATGATATAATGGTCTTCTCCTCCCGCCATGATAGAATGGTCTTCTCCTCCCGCCATGATAGAATGGTCTTCTCCTCCCGCCATGATAGAATGGTCTTCTCCTCCCACCATGATAGAATGGCCTTCTCCTCCACCACCATGATAGAATGGTCTTCTCCTCCACACCATGATAGAATGGTCTTCTCCTCCCACCATGTTAGAATGGTCTTCTCCTCCCACCATGATAGAATGGTCTTCTCCTCCCACCATGATACAATGGTCTTCTCCTCCCACCGTGATAGAATGGTCTTCTCCTCCCACCATGATAGAATGGTCTTCTCCTCCAACAATGTTAGAATGGTCTTCTCCTCCACACCATGTTAGAATGGTCTTCTCCTCCACACCATGATAGAATGGTCTTCTCCTCCCACCATGTTAGAATGGTCTTCTCCTCCACACCATGTTAGAATGGTCTTCTCCTCCCACCATGATAGAATGGACTTCTCCTCCAACCATGAAACAATGGTCTTCTCCTCCCACCATGTTAGAATGGTCTTCTCCTCCCACCATGATAGAATGGTCTTCTCCTCCCCACCATGTATAGAATGGTCTTTTCCTCCCACCATGATAGAATGGTCTTCTCCTCCCACCATGTTAGAATGGTCTTCTCCTCAACACGATGTTAGAATGGTCTTCTCCTCAACACCATGATAGAATGGTCGTCTCCTCCCACCATGATAGAATGGTCTTCTCCTCCCACCATGATAGAATGGTCTTCTCCTCCCACCATGTTAGAATGGTCTTCTCCTCCCACCATGTTAGAATGGTCTTCTCCTCCACACCATGTTAGAATGGTCTTCCCTCCCACCATGATAGAATGGTCTTCCCCTCCCACCATGTTAGAATGGTCTTCTCCTCCCACGATGTTAGAATGGTCTTCTACTCACCGCCATGATAGAATGGTCTTCTCCTCCCACCATGTTAGAATGGTCTTCTCCTCCCACCATGATAGAATAGTCTTCTCCTCCCACCATGTTAGAATGGTCTTCTCCTCCCACCATGTTAGAATGGTCTTCTCCTCAACCATGATATAATGGTCTTCTCCTCCCACCATGATAGAATGGTCTTCTCCTCCCACCATGTTAGAATGGTCTTCTCCTCCCACCATGATTTAATGGTCTTCTCCTCCCACCATGATAGAATGGTCTTCTCCTCCTCTCCACCATGATAGAATGGTCTTCTCCTCCCACCATTTTAGAATGGTCTTCTCCTCCCCACCATGTTAGAATGGTCTTCTCCTCCCACCATGTTAGAATGGTCTTCTCCTCCCACCATGTTAGAATGGTCTCCTCCTCCCACCATGTTAGAATGGTCTTCTCCTCCCACCATGATAGAATGGTCTTCTCCTCCCACCATGATAGAATGGTCTTCTCCTCCCCACCATGTTAGAATGGTCTTCTCCTCAACACCATGTTAGAATGGTCTTCTCCTCAACACCATGTTAGAATGGTCTTCTCCTCAACACCATGTTAGAATGGTCTTCTCCTCCCACCGTGTTAGAATGGTCTTCTCCTCCCACCATGATAGAATGGTCTTCTCCTCCAACCATGTTAGAATGGTCTTCTCTTCAACACCATGTTAGAATGGTCTTCTCCTCAACACCATGATAGAATGGTATTTTCCTCCCACCATGTTAGAATGGCCTTCTCCTCAACACCATGTTAGAATGGTCTTCTCCTCAACACCATGATAGAATGGTCTTCTCCTACCACCATGATAGAATGGTCTTCTCCTCCCACCATGTTAGAATGGTCTTCTCCTCCCACCATGATACAATGGACTTCTCCTCCAACCATGAAACAATGGTCTTCTCCTCCCACCATGATAGAATGGTATTCTCCTCCCACCATTATAGAATGGTCTTTTCCTCCCACCATGATAGAATGGTCTTCTCCTCCCACCATGTTAGAATGGTCTTCTCCTCAACACCATGTTAGAATGGTCTTCTCCTCAACACCATGATAGAATGGTCGTCTCCTCCCACCATGATAGAATGGTCTTCTCCTCCCACCATGATAGAATGGTCTTCTCCTCCCAACATGTTAGAATGGTCTTCTCCTCCCACCATGATAGAATGGTCTTCTCCTCCCACCATGTTAGAATGATCTTCCCTCCTACCATGATAGAATGGTCTTCCCCTCCCACCATGTTAGAATGGTCTTCTCCTCCCACGATGTTAGAATGGTCTTCTACTCAACACCATGATAGAATGGTCTTCTCCTCCCACCATGTTAGAATGGTCTTCTCCTCCCACCATGATAGAATAGTCTTCTCCTCCCACCATGTTAGAATGGTCTTCTCCTCCCACCATGTTAGAATGGTCTTCTCCTCAACACCATGATAAAATGGTCTTCTCCTCCCACCATTTTAGAATGGTCTTCTCCTCCCACCATGTTAGAATGGTCTTCTCCTCCCACCATGTTAGAATGGTCTTCCTCCTCCCACCATGATAGAATGGTCTTCTCCTCCCCACCATGTTAGAATGGTCTTCCCTCCCACCATGATAGAATGGTCTTCCCCTCCCACGATGTTAGAATGGTCTTCTCCTCCCACCATGATAGAATGGTCTTCTCCTCCCACCATGATAGAATGGTCTTCTCCTCCCACCATGTTAGAATGGTCTTCTCCTCCCACCATGTTAGAATGGTCTTCTCCTCAACACCATGTTAGAATGGTCTTCTCCTCAACACCATGTTAGAATGGTCTTCTCCTCCCACCGTGTTAGAATGGTCTTCTCCTCCCACCATGATAGAATGGTCTTCTCCTCCAACCATGTTAGAATGGTCTTCTCCTCAACACCATGTTAGAATGGTCTTCTCCTCAACACCATGATAGAATGGTCTTCTCCTCCCACCATGTTAGAATGGTCTTCTCCTCCCACCATGTTAGAATGGTCTTCTCCTCCCACCATGATACAATGGACTTCTCCTCCAACCATGAAACAATGGTCTTCTCCTCCCACCATGTTAGAATGGTCTTCTCATCCCACCATGATAGAAAGGTATTCTCCTCCCACCATTATAGAATGGTCTTTTCCTCCCACCATGATAGAATGGTCTTCTCCTCCCACCATGTTAGAATGGTCTTCTCCTCCCACCATGTTAGAATGGTCTTCTCCTCCCACCATGTTAGAATGGTCTCCTCCTCCCACCATGTTAGAATGGTCTTCTCCTCCCGCCATGTTAGAATGGTCTTCTCCTCCCGCCATGATAGAATGGTCTTCTCCTCCCGCCATGATAGAATGGTCTTCTACTCCCACCATGATAGAATGGTCTTCTCCTCCCACCATGATAGAATGGTCTTCTCCTCCCACCATGTTAGAATGGTCTTCTCCTCCCACCATGTTAGAATGGTCTTCTCCTCCCACCATGTTAGAATGGTCTTCTCCTCCCACCATGTTAGAATGGTCTCCTCCTCCCACCATGTTAGAATGGTCTTCTCCTCCCACCATGTTAGAATGGTCTTCTCCTCCCACCATGTTAGAATGGTCTTCTCCTCCCACCATGTTAGAATGGTCTTCTCCTCCCACCATGATAGAATGGTCTTCTCCTCCAACAATGTTAGAATGTTCTTCTCCTCAACACCATGTTAGAATGGTCTTCTCCTCAACACCATGATAGAATGGTCTTCTCCTCCCACCATGTTAGAATGGTCTTCTCCTCCCACCATGTTAGAATGGTCTTCTCCTCCCACCATGATACAATGGACTTCTCCTCCAACCATGAAACAATGGTCTTCTCCTCCCACCATGTTAGAATGGTCTTCTCCTCCCACCATGATAGAAAGGTATTCTCCTCCCACCATTATAGAATGGTCTTTTCCTCCCACCATGATAGAATGGTCTTCTCCTCCCACCATGTTAGAATGGTCTTCTCCTCAACACCATGTTAGAATGGTCTTCTCCTCAACACCATGATAGAATGGTCGTCTCCTCCCACCATGATAGAATGGTCTTCTCCTCCCACCATGATAGAAAGGTCTTCTCCTCCCACCATGTTAGAATGGTCTTCTCCTCCCACCATGATATAATGGTCTTCTCCTCCCACCATGTTAGAATGGTCTTCCCTCCCACCATGATAGAATGGTCTTCCCCTCCCACCATGTTAGAATGGTCTTCTCCTCCCACGATGTTAGATTGGTCTTCTACTCAACACCATGATAGAATGGTCTTCTCCTCCCACCATGTTAGAATGGTCTTCTCCTCCCACCATGATAGAATAGTCTTCTCCTCCCACCATGTTAGAATGGTCTTCTCCTCCCACCATGTTAGAATGGTCTTCTCCTCAACACCATGATAAAATGGTCTTCTCCTCCAACCATTTTAGAATGGTCTTCTCCTCCCACCATGTTAGAATGGTCTTCTCCTCCCACCATGTTAGAATGGTCTTCTCCTCCCGCCATGTTAGAATGGTCTTCTCCTCCCGCCATGATAGAATGGTCTTCTCCTCCCGCCATGATAGAATGGTCTTCTCCTCCCACCATGATAGAATGGTCTTCTCCTCCCACCATGATAGAATGGTCTTCTCCTCCCACCATGATAGAATGGTCTTCCCTCCCACCAAGTTAGAATTGTCTTCTCCTCCCACCATGATATAATGGTCTTCTCCTCCCACCATGATAGAATGATCTTCCCTCCTACCATGATAGAATGGTCTTCCCCTCCCACCATGTTAGAATGGTCTTCTCCTCCCACGATGTTAGAATGGTCTTCTACTCAACACCATGATAGAATGGTCTTCTCCTCCCACCATGTTAGAATGGTCTTCTCCTCCCACCATGATAGAATAGTCTTCTCCTCCCACCATGTTAGAATGGTCTTCTCCTCCCACCATGTTAGAATGGTCTTCTCCTCAACACCATGATAAAATGGTCTTCTCCTCCCACCATTTTAGAATGGTCTTCTCCTCCCACCATGTTAGAATGGTCTTCTCCTCCCACCATGTTAGAATGGTCTTCTCCTCCCACCATGATAGAATGGTCTTCTCCTCCCACCATGTTAGAATGGTCTTCCCTCCCACCATGATAGAATGGTCTTCCCCTCCCACGATGTTAGAATGGTCTTCTCCTCCCACCATGATAGAATGGTCTTCTCCTCCCACCATGATAGAATGGTCTTCTCCTCCCACCATGTTAGAATGGTCTTCTCCTCCCACCATGTTAGAATGGTCTTCTCCTCAACACCATGTTAGAATGGTCTTCTCCTCAACACCATGTTAGAATGGTCTTCTCCTCCCACCGTGTTAGAATGGTCTTCTCCTCCCACCATGATAGAATGGTCTTCTCCTCCAACCATGTTAGAATGGTCTTCTCCTCAACACCATGTTAGAATGGTCTTCTCCTCAACACCATGATAGAATGGTCTTCTCCTCCCACCATGTTAGAATGGTCTTCTCCTCCCACCATGTTAGAATGGTCTTCTCCTCCCACCATGATACAATGGACTTCTCCTCCAACCATGAAACAATGGTTTTCTCCTCCCACCATGTTAGAATGGTCTTCTCATCCCACCATGATAGAAAGGTATTCTCCTCCCACCATTATAGAATGGTCTTTTCCTCCCACCATGATAGAATGGTCTTCTCCTCCCACCATGTTAGAATGGTCTTCTCCTCAACACCATGTTAGAATGGTCTTCTCCTCAACACCATGATAGAATGGTCGTCTCCTCCCACCATGATAGAATGGTCTTCTCCTCCCACCATGATAGAATGGTTTTCTTCTCCACCATGTTAGAATGGTCTTCTCCTCCCACCATGATAGAATGGTCTTCTCCTCCCACCATGTTAGAATGGTCTTCCCTCCCACCATGATAGAATGGTCTTCCCCTCCCACCATGTTAGAATGGTCTTCTCCTCCCACGATGTTAGAATGGTCTTCTACTCAACACCATGATAGAATGATCTTCTCCTCCCACCATGTTAGAATGGTCTTCTCCTCCCACCATCATAGAATAGTCTTCTCCTCCCACCATGTTAGAATGGTCTTCTCCTCCCACCATGTTAGAATGGTCTTCTCCTCAACACCATGATAAAATGGTCTTCTCCTCCCACCATTTTAGAATGGTCTTCTCCTCCCACCATGTTAGAATGGTCTTCTCCTCCCACCATGTTAGAATGGTCTTCTCCTCCCGCCATGTTAGAATGGTCTTCTCCTCCCGCCATGATAGAATGGTCTTCTCCTCCCGCCATGATAGAATGGTCTTCTCCTCCCACCATGATAGAATGGTCTTCTCCTCCCACCATGATAGAATGGTCTTCTCCTCCCACCATGATAGAATGGTCTTCTCCTCCCACCATGATAGAATGGTCTTCTCCTCCCACCATGTTAGAATGGTCTTCTCCTCCCACCATGTTAGAATGGTCTTCTCCTCCCACCATGTTAGAATGGTCTTCTCCTCCCACCATGTTAGAATGGTCTCCTCCTCCCACCATGTTAGAATGGTCTTCTCCTCCCACCATGTTAGAATGGTCTTCTCCTCCCACCATGTTAGAATGGTCTTCTCCTCCCACCATGTTAGAATGGTCTTCTCCTCCCACCATGATAGAATGGTCTTCTCCTCCAACAATGTTAGAATGTTCTTCTCCTCAACACCATGTTAGAATGGTCTTCTCCCTCAACACCATGATAGAATGGTCTTCTCCTCCCCACCATGTTAGAATGGTCTTCTCCTCCCACCATGTTAGAATGGTCTTCTCCTCCCACCATGATACAATGGACTTCTCCTCCAACCATGAAACAATGGTCTTCTCCTCCCACCATGTTAGAATGGTCTTCTCCTCCCACCATGATAGAAAGGTATTCTCCTCCCACCATTATATAATGGTCTTTTCCTCCCCACCATGATAGAATGGTCTTCTCCTCCCACCATGTTAGAATGGTCTTCTCCTCAACACCATGTTAGAATGGTCTTCTCCTCAACACCATGATAGAATGGTCGTCTCCTCCCACCATGATAGAATGGTCTTCTCCTCCCACCATGATAGAATGGTCTTCTCCTCCCACCATGTTAGAATGGTCTTCTCCTCCCACCATGATAGAATGGTCTTCTCCTCCCACCATGTTAGAATGGTCTTCCCTCCCACCATGATAGAATGGTCTTCCCCTCCCACCATGTTAGAATGGTCTTCTCCTCCCACGATGTTAGAATGGTCTTCTACTCAACACCATGATAGAATGGTCTTCTCCTCCAACCATGTTAGAATGGTCTTCTCCTCCCACCATGATAGAATAGTCTTCTCCTCCCACCATGTTAGAATGGTCTTCTCCTCCCACCATGTTAGAATGGTCTTCTCCTCAACACCATGATAAAATGTTTTTCTCCTCCCACCATTTTAGAATGGTCTTCTCCTCCCACCATGTTAGAATGGTCTTCTCCTCCCACCATGTTAGAATGGTCTTCTCCTCCCGCCATGTTAGAATGGTCTTCTCCTCCCGCCATGATAGAATGGTCTTCTCCTCCCGCCATGATAGAATGGTCTTCTCCTCCCACCATGATAGAATGGTCTTCTCCTCCCACCATGATAGAATGGTCTTCTCTTCCCACCATGATAGAATGGTCTTCCCTCCCACCAAGTTAGAATGGTCTTCTCCTCCCACCATGATATAATGGTCTTCTTCTCCCACCATGATAGAATGGTCTTCTCCTCCCACCATGATAGAATGGTCTTCTCCTCCCACCATGATTTAATGGTCTTCTCCTCCCACCATGATAGAATGGTCTTCTCCTCCCACCATGTTAGAATGGTCTCCTCCTCCCACCATTTAATGTCTTCTCCTCCCACCATGATAGAATGGTCTTCTCCTCCCACCATGTTAGAATGGTCTTCTCCTCCCACCATGTTAGAATGGTCTTCTCCTCCCACCATGTTAGAATGGTCTTCTCCTCCCACCATGATAGAATGGTCTTCTCCTCCCACCATGTTAGAATGGTCTTCTCCTCCCACCATGATATAATGGTCTTCTCCTCCCACCATGTTAGAATGGTCTTCTCCTCCCACCATGTTAGAATGGTCTTCTCCTCTGGCCTCTGGTCCAAATGAAGCCCTCTTTTGTAACACTGACTCATCAATAAGACCTGGATTCAAATAGTATTGATTTCCTTTCAAATATTTTAGCTGCTCTTAATTGATCTTGCCTGGTATAAGGGAACCACATGCAATAGACGCAAAAGTAGAAACCCTGCCTATTTGCCTCTCTAGACACTATGTCATGGTAGAGTAGAAACCCTGCCTCTCTAGACACACTATGTCATGGTAGAGTAGAAACCCTGCCTCTCTAGACACACTATGTCATGGTAGAGTAGAAACCCTGCCTCTCTAGACACTATGTCATGGTAGAGTAGAAACCCTGCCTCTCTAGACACTATGTCATGGTAGAGTAGAAACCCTGCCTCTCTAGACACTATGTCATGGTAGAGTAGAAACCCTGCCTCTCTAGACACTATGTCATGGTAGAGTAGAAACCCTGCCTATTGCTCTCTAGACACTATGTCATGGTAGAGTAGAAACCCTGCCTATTTGCCTCTCTAGACACTATGTCATGGTAGAGTAGAAACCCTGCCTCTCTAGACACACTATGTCATGGTAGAGTAGAAACCCTGCCTCTCTAGACACTATGTCATGGTAGAGTAGAAACCCTGCCTCTCTAGACACTATGTCATGGTAGAGTAGAAACCCTGCCTCTCTAGACACTATGTCATGGTAGAGTAGAAACCCTGCCTCCTCTCTAGACACTATGTCATGGTAGAGTAGAAACCCTGCCTATTTGCCTCTCTAGACACTATGTCATGGTAGAGTAGAAACCCTGCCTCTCTAGACACTATGTCATGGTAGAGTAGAAACCCTGCCTCTCTAGACACTATGTCATGGTAGAGTAGAAACCCTGCCTCTCTCTAGACACTATGTCATGGTAGAGTAGAAACCCTTGCCTCTCTAGACACTATGTCATGGTAGAGTAGAAACCCTGCCTCTCTAGACACTATGTCATGGTAGAGTAGAAACCCTGCCTCTCTAGACACTATGTCATGGTAGAGTAGAAACCCTGCCTATTTGCCTCTCTAGACACTATGTCATGGTAGAGTAGAAACCCTGCCTCTCTAGACACTATGTCATGGTAGAGTAGAAACCCTGCCTCTCTAGACACTATGTCATGGTAGAGTAGAAACCCTGCCTCTCTAGACACTATGTCATGGTAGAGTAGAAACCCTGCCTCTCTAGACACTATGTCATGGTAGAGTAGAAACCCTGCCTCTCTAGACACTATGTCATGGTAGAGTAGAAACCCTGCCTCTCTAGACACTATGTCATGGTAGAGTAGAAACCCTGCCTCTCTAGACACTATGTCATGGTAGAGTAGAAACCCTGCCTATTTGCTCTAGACACACTATGTCATGGTAGAGTAGAAACCCTGCCTCTCTAGACACTATGTCATGGTAGAGTAGAAACCCTGCCTCTCTAGACACTATGTCATGGTAGAGTAGAAACCCTGCCTCTCTAGACACTATGTCATGGTAGAGTAGAAACCCTGCCTATTTGCCTCTCTAGACACTATGTCATGGTAGAGTAGAAACCCTGCCTCTCTAGACACTATGTCATGGTAGAGTAGAAACCCTGCCTCTCTAGACACTATGTCATGGTAGAGTAGAAACCCTGCCTCTCTAGACACTATGTCATGGTAGAGTAGAAACCCTGCCTTTTTCCTCTAGACACTATGTCATGGTAGAGTGAAACCCTGCCTCTCTAGACACTATGTCATGGTAGAGTAGAAACCCTGCCTCTCGAGACACTATGTCATGGTAGAGTAGAAACCCTGCCTCTCTAGACACTATGTCATGGTAGAGTAGAAACCCTGCCTCTCTAGACACTATGTCATGGTAGAGTAGAAACCCTGCCTATTTGCCTCTCTAGACACTATGTCATGGTAGAGTAGAAACCCTGCCTCTCTAGACACTATGTCATGGTAGAGTAGAAACCCTGCCTCTGTAGACACTATGTCATGGTAGAGTAGAAACCCTGCCTCTCTAGACACTATGTCATGGTAGAGTAGAAACCCTGACTCTTTGCCTCTCTAGACACACTATGTCATGGTAGAGTAGAAACCCTGCCTCTCTAGACACTATGTCATGGTAGAGTAGAAACCCTGCTTCTCTAGAAACTATGTCATGGTAGAGTAGAAACCCTGCCTATTTGCCTCTCTAGACACTATGTCATGGTTGAGTAGAAACCCTGCCTATTTGCCTCTCTAGACACACTATGTCATGGTAGAGTAGAAACCCTGCCTATTTGCCTCTCTAGACACTATGTCATGGTAGAGTAGAAACCCTGCCTATTTGCCTCTCTAGACACTATGTCATGGTAGAGTAGAAACCCTGCTTCTCTAGACACTATGTCATGGTAGAGTAGAAACCCTGCCTATTTGCCTCTCTAGACACTATGTCATGGTAGAGTAGAAACCCTGCCTATTTGCCTCTCTAGACACACTATGTCATGGTAGAGTAGAAACCCTGCCTCTCTAGACACTATGTCATGGTAGAGTAGAAACCCTGCCTCTCTAGACACTATGTCATGGTAGAGTAGAAACCCTGCCTCTCTAGACACTATGTCATGGTAGAGTAGAAACCCTGCCTCTCTAGACACTATGTCATGGTAGAGTAGAAACCCTGCCTCTCTAGACACTATGTCATGGTAGAGTAGAAACCCTGCCTCTCTAGACACTATGTCATGGTAGAGTAGAAACCCTGCCTCTCTAGACACTATGTCATGGTAGAGTAGAAACCCTGCCTATTTGCCTCTCTAGACACTATGTCATGGTAGAGTAGAAACCCTGCCTCTCTAGACACTATGTCATGGTAGAATAGAAACCCTGCCTCTCTAGACACACTATGTCATGGTAGAGTAGAAACCCTGCCTCTCTAGACACTATGTCATGGTAGAGTAGAAACCCTGCCTCTCTAGACACTATGTCATGGTAGAGTAGAAACCCTCCCTCTCTAGACACTATGTCATGGTAGAGTAGAAACCCTGCCTATTTGCCTCTCTAGACACTATGTCATGGTAGAGTAGAAACCCTGCCTCTCTAGACACTATGTCATGGTAGAGTAGAAACCCTGCCTCTCTAGACACTATGTCATGGTAGAGTAGAAACCCTGCCTCTCTAGACACTATGTCATGGTAGAGTAGAAACCCTGCCTCTCGAGACACTATGTCATGGTAGAGTAGAAACCCTGCCTCTCTAGACACTATGTCATGGTAGAGTAGAAACCCTGCCTCTCTAGACACTATGTCATTGTAGAGTAGAAACCCTGCCTTTTGCCTCTAGACACTATGTCATGGTAGAGTAGAAACCCTGCCTTTCTCTAGACACTATGTCATGGTAGAGTAGAAACCCTGCCTCTCTAGACACACTATGTCATGGTAGAGTAGAAACCCTGCCTCTCTAGACACTATGTCATGGTAGAGTAGAAACCCTGCCTTTCCTCTAGACACACTATGTCATGGTAGAGTAGAAACCCTGCCTCTCTAGACACTATGTCATGGTAGAGTAGAAACCCTGCCTCTCTAGACACTATGTCATGGTAGAGTAGAAACCCTGCCTCTCTAGACACACTATGTCATGGTAGAGTAGAAACCCTGCCTATTTGCCTCTCTAGACACTATGTCATGGTAGAGTAGAAACCCTGCCTCTCTAGACACTATGTCATGGTAGAGTAGAAACCCTGCCTCTCTAGACACTATGTCATGGTAGAGTAGAAACCCTGCCTCTCTAGACACTATGTCATGGTAGAGTAGAAACCCTGCCTCTCTAGACACTATGTCATGGTAGAGTAGAAACCCTGCCTCTCTAGACACTATGTCATGGTAGAGTAGAAACCCTGCCTTTTGCCTCTCTAGACACTATGTCATGGTAGAGTAGAAACCCTGCCTATTCTCTCTAGACACTATGTCATGGTAGAGTAGAAACCCTGCCTTTTCCTCTCTAGACACTATGTCATGGTAGAGTAGAAACCCTGCCTCTCTAGACACTATGTCATGGTAGAGTAGAAACCCTGCCTTTTGCCTCTCTAGACACTATGTCATGGTAGAGTAGAAACCCTGCCTATTTTCCCTCTAGACACACTATGTCATGGTAGAGTAGAAACCCTGCCTCTCTAGACACTATGTCATGGTAGAGTAGAAACCCTGCCTATTTGCCTCTCTAGACACACTATGTCATGGTAGAGTAGAAACCCTGCCTCTCTTGACACTATGTCATGGTAGAGTAGAAACCCTGCCTCTCTAGACACTATGTCATGGTAGAGTAGAAACCCTGCCTCTCGAGACACTATGTCATGGTAGAGTAGAAACCCTGCCTCTCTAGACACTATGTCATGGTAGAGTAGAAACCCCTGCCTCTCTAGACACTATGTCATGGTAGAGTAGAAACCCTGCCTCTCTAGACACTATGTCATGGTAGAGTAGAAACCCTGCCTCTCTAGACACTATGTCATGGTAGAGTAGAAACCCTGCCTCTCTAGACACTATGTCATGGTAGAGTAGAAACCCTGCCTCTCTAGACACACTATGTCATGGTAGAGTAGAAACCCTGCCTCTCTAGACACACTATGTCATGGTAGAGTAGAAACCCTGCCTCTCTAGACACTATGTCATGGTAGAGTAGAAACCCTGCCTCTCTAGACACTATGTCATGGTAGAGTAGAAACCCTGCCTATTTGCCTCTCTAGACACACTATGTCATGGTAGAGTAGAAACCCTGCCTCTCTAGACACTATGTCATGGTAGAGTAGAAACCCTGCCTATTTGCCTCTCTAGACACTATGTCATGGTAGAGTAGAAACCCTGCCTTGCCTCTCTAGACACTATGTCATGGTAGAGTAGAAACCCTGCCTCTCTAGACACTATGTCATGGTAGAGTAGAAACCCTGCCTCTCTAGACACTATGTCATGGTAGAGTAGAAACCCTGCCTATTGCCTCTCTAGACACACTATGTCATGGTAGAGTAGAAACCCTGCCTATTTTCCTCTAGACACTATGTCATGGTAGAGTAGAAACCCTGCCTTTTTCTCTCTAGACACTATGTCATGGTAGAGTAGAAACCCTGCCTCTCTAGACACTATGTCATGGTAGAGAAAACCCTGCCTTCTCTAGACACTATGTCATGGTAGAGTAGAAACCCTGCCTCTCTAGACACTATGTCATGGTAGAGTAGATACCCTGCCTCTCTAGACACATGTCATGGTAGAGTAAAACCCCTGCCTCTCTAGACACTATGTCATGGTAGAGTAGAAACCCTGCCTCTCTAGACACTATGTCATGGTAGAGTAGAAACCCTGCCTCTCTAGACACTATGTCATGGTAGAGTAGAAACCCTGCCTCTCTAGACACACTATGTCATGGTAGAGTAGAAACCCTGCCTCTCTAGACACTATGTCATGGTAGAGTAGAAACCCTGCCTCTCTAGACACTATGTCATGGTAGAGGTAGAAACCCTGCCTATTTGCCTCTCTAGACACCTATGTCATGGTAGAGTAGAAACCCTGCCTGCCTCTCTAGACACTATGTCATGGTAGAGTAGAAACCCTGCCTCTCTAGACACTATGTCATGGTAGAGTAGAAACCCCTGCCTCTCTAGACACATATGTCATGGTAGAGTAGAAACCCTGCCTCTCTAGACACTATGTCATGGTAGAGTAGAAACCCTGCCTCTCTAGACACTATGTCATGGTAGAGTAGAAACCCTGCCTTCTCTCTAGACACTATGTCATGGTAGAGTAGAAACCCTGCCTATTTCCTCTAGACACTATGTCATGGGTAGAGTAGAAACCCTGCCTTCTCTCTAGACACTATGTCATGGTAGAGTAGAAACCCTGCCTTCCTCTAGACACTATGTCATGGTAGAGTAGAAACCCTGCCTCTCTAGACACTATGTCATGGTAGAGTAGAAACCCTGCCTCTCTAGACACACTATGTCATGGTAGAGTAGAAACCCTGCCTCTCTAGACACTATGTCATGGTAGAGTAGAAACCCTGCCTCTCTAGACACTATGTCATGGTAGAGTAGAAACCCTGCCTCTCTAGACACTATGTCATGGTAGAGTAGAAACCCTGCCTCTCTAGACACTATGTCATGGTAGAGTAGAAACCCTGCCTCTCTAGACACTATGTCATGGTAGAGTAGAAACCCTGCCTATTTGCCTCTCTAGACACTATGTCATGGTAGAGTAGAAACCCTGCCTCTCTAGACACTATGTCATGGTAGAGTAGAAACCCTGCCTCTCTAGACACTATGTCATGGTAGAGTAGAAACCCTGCCTATTTGCCTCTCTAGACACACTATGTCATGGTAGAGTAGAAACCCTGCCTCTCTAGACACTATGTCATGGTAGAGTAGAAACCCTGCCTCTCTAGACACTATGTCATGGTAGAGTAGAAACCCTGCCTTCTCTAGACACTATGTCATGGTAGAGTAGAAACCCTGCCTATTTGCTCTAGACACTATGTCATGGTAGAGTAGAAACCCTGCCTCTCTAGACACTATGTCATGGTAGAGTAGAAACCCTGCCTCTCTAGACACTATGTCATGGTAGAGTATAGAAACCCTGCCTCTCTAGACACTATGTCATGGTAGAGTAGAAACCCTGCCTCTCTAGACACTATGTCATGGTAGAGTAGAAACCCTGCCTCTCTAGACACTATGTCATGGTAGAGTAGAAACCCTGCCTCTCTAGACACTATGTCATGGTAGAGTAGAAACCCTGCCTATTTGCCTCTCTAGACACTATGTCATGGTAGAGTAGAAACCCTGCCTCTCTAGACACTATGTCATGGTAGAGTAGAAACCCTGCCTATTTGCCTCTCTAGACACACTATGTCATGGTAGAGTAGAAACCCTGCCTCTCTAGACACTATGTCATGGTAGAGTAGAAACCCTGCCTCTCTAGACACTATGTCATGGTAGAGTAGAAACCCCTGCCTCTCTAGACACTATGTCATGGTAGAGTAGAAACCCTGCCTCTCTAGACACTATGTCATGGTAGAGTAGAAACCCTGCCTTTTGCCTCTCTAGACACTATGTCATGGTAGAGTAGAAACCCTGCCTCTCTAGACACTATGTCATGGTAGAGTAGAAACCCTGCCTTTTGCCTCTCTAGACACACTATGTCATGGTAGAGTAGAAACCCTGCGCCTCTCTAGACACTATGTCATGGTAGAGTAGAAACCCTGCCTCTCTAGACACTATGTCATGGTAGAGTAGAAACCCTGCCTCTCTAGACACTATGTCATGGTAGAGTAGAAACCCTGCCTATGCCTCTCTAGACACTATGTCATGGTAGAGTAGAAACCCTGCCTCTCTAGACACTATGTCATGGTAGAGTAGAAACCCTGCCTTCCTCTCTAGACACTATGTCATGGTAGAGTAGAAACCCTGCCTCTCTAGACACTATGTCATGGTAGAGTAGAAACCCTGCCTCTCTAGACACTATGTCATGGTAGAGTAGAAACCCTGCCTATTCTCTCTAGACACTATGTCATGGTAGAGTAGAAACCCTGCCTCTCTAGACACTATGTCATGGTAGAGTAGAAACCCTGCCTATTTGCCTCTCTAGACACACTATGTCATGGTAGAGTAGAAACCCTGCCTATTTGCCTCTCTAGACACTATGTCATGGTAGAGTAGAAACCCTGCCTCTCTAGACACTATGTCATGGTAGAGTAGAAACCCTGCCTCTCTAGACACTATGTCATGGTAGAGTAGAAACCCTGCCTCTCTAGACACTATGTCATGGTAGAGTAGAAACCCTGCCTCTCTAGACACTATGTCATGGTAGAGTAGAAACCCTGCCTCTCTAGACACTATGTCATGGTAGAGTAGAAACCCTGCCTTGCCTCTTAGACACTATGTCATGGTAGAGTAGAAACCCTGCCTTTCCTCTCTAGACACTATGTCATGGTAGAGTAGAAACCCTGCCTCTCTAGACACTATGTCATGGTAGAGTAGAAACCCTGCCTCTCTAGACACTATGTCATGGTAGAGTAGAAACCCTGCCTCTCTAGACACTATGTCATGGTAGAGTAGAAACCCTGCCTATTTGCCTCTCTAGACACTATGTCATGGTAGAGTAGAAACCCTGCCTCTCTAGACACTATGTCATGGTAGAGTAGAAACCCTGCCTCTCTAGACACACTATGTCATGGTAGAGTAGAAACCCTGCCTCTCTAGACACACTATGTCATGGTAGAGTAGAAACCCTGCCTCTCTAGACACTATGTCATGGTAGAGTAGAAACCCTGCCTCTCTAGACACTATGTCATGGTAGAGTAGAAACCCCTATTTGCCTCTCTAGACACCTATGTCATGGTAGAGTAGAAACCCTGCCTTTTGTCTCTAGACACTATGTCATGGTAGAGTAGAAACCCTGCCTCTCTAGACACTATGTCATGGTAGAGTAGAAACCCTGCCTCTCTAGACACACTATGTCATGGTAGAGTAGAAACCCTGCCTCTCTAGACACTATGTCATGGTAGAGTAGAAACCCTGCCTCTCTAGACACTATGTCATGGTAGAGTAGAAACCCTGCCTCTCTAGACACTATGTCATGGTAGAGTAGAAACCCTGCCTCTCTAGACACTATGTCATGGTAGAGTAGAAACCCTGCCTCTCTAGACACTATGTCATGGTAGAGTAGAAACCCTGCCTCTCTAGACACTATGTCATGGTAGAGTAGAAACCCTGCCTCTCTAGACACTATGTCATGGTAGAGTAGAAACCCTGCCTCTCTAGACACTATGTCATGGTAGAGTAGAAACCCTGCCTCTCTAGACACTATGTCATGGTAGAGTAGAAACCCTGCCTCTCTAGACACTATGTCATGGTAGAGTAGAAACCCTGCCTCTCTAGACACTATGTCATGGTAGAGTAGAAACCCTGCCTCTCTAGACACTATGTCATGGTAGAGTAGAAACCCTGCCTCTCTAGACACTATGTCATGGTAGAGTAGAAACCCTGCCTCTCTAGACACTATGTCATGGTAGAGTAGAAACCCTGCCTCTCTAGACACTATGTCATGGTAGAGTAGAAACCCTGCCTATTTGCCTCTCTAGACACACTATGTCATGGTAGAGTAGAAACCCTGCCTATTTGCCTCTCTAGACACTATGTCATGGTAGAGTAGAAACCCTGCCTCTCTAGACACTATGTCATGGTAGAGTAGAAACCCTGCCTCTCTAGACACTATGTCATGGTAGAGTAGAAACCCTGCCTATTTGCCTCTCTAGACACTATGTCATGGTAGAGTAGAAACCCTGCCTCTCTAGACACTATGTCATGGTAGAGTAGAAACCCTGCCTCTCTAGACACTATGTCATGGTAGAGTAGAAACCCTGCCTCTCTAGACACTATGTCATGGTAGAGTAGAAACCCTGCCTCTCTAGACACTATGTCATGGTAGAGTAGAAACCCTGCCTATTTGCCTCTCTAGACACACTATGTCATGGTAGAGTAGAAACCCTGCCTATTTGCCTCTCTAGACACTATGTCATGGTAGAGTAGAAACCCTGCCTCTCTAGACACTATGTCATGGTAGAGTAGAAACCCTGCCTCTCTAGACACTATGTCATGGTAGAGTAGAAACCCTGCCTATTTGCCTCTCTAGACACTATGTCATGGTAGAGTAGAAACCCTGCCTCTCTAGACACTATGTCATGGTAGAGTAGAAACCCTGCCTCTCTAGACACTATGTCATGGTAGAGTAGAAACCCTGCCTCTCTAGACACTATGTCATGGTAGAGTAGAAACCCTGCCTCTCTAGACACTATGTCATGGTAGAGTAGAAACCCTGCCTCTCTAGACACTATGTCATGGTAGAGTAGAAACCCTGCCTCTCTAGACACTATGTCATGGTAGAGTAGAAACCCTGCCTCTCTAGACACTATGTCATGGTAGAGTAGAAACCCTGCCTCTCTAGACACTATGTCATGGTAGAGTAGAAACCCTGCCTCTCTAGACACTATGTCATGGTAGAGTAGAAACCCTGCCTCTCTAGACAGCTGTATTATTGATGTTGTATTGTAAATATGTTATGGTAGAGTAGTGTGTAATAAGATGTTGTGTTATGTATTGTTTTATGTATTTTTTTTTATTGTATGTAAATTGTGGTTGGACCCCAGGAAGAGGAGCTGCTGCCTTGGCAGCCGCTAATGGGGATCCATAATAAATACAAATTATCAAACCTCTTAAAGTATAATCAAGTATCTTAAACTATTTATAAGAAAACAAACACTTTTTAAACCCAGTTCCTGTCACATGCTCTACTTACTGAGCATGGTTATATCACGTTTCATTTCTCAGTACTCAGTTTCTCACTAATGAATTATCTGGTTGAATAACTACAACATTGTGGAGCCAAACAGTACTGGAGCTAAGACGGAAAATATCTGAGTTGTACATTTTATAACTATAATCAGTTATGTGACACAAATATTGAATAACAACCTTGTAAATACTTTGTAAAAAAATAACAAGGTTTGTTGTTAACAAGGAGATTTTCCAGTTCTATTTAAATCAAATCAATTAAATCCCATTTGTATTTGTCACGTGCTTCGCAAACAACATATCATTCATACTAAACATGGCTGTCTATACTCTGACAGGTATATGAAGCAGACCATTCATACTAAACATGGCTGTCTATCCTCTGACACGTATATGAAGCAGACCATTCATACTGAACAGCTGTCTGTGATCTGACAGGGATATGAACATCAATGATGTATTGAGTATTCATAATAATAGAACCAATGAATAGGCTTCTATGCTGTGTGTCCTCAGGCGTTGTTGCCAAGCATCATGTGTCACATGTTGTTGTCTATCATTAGAGATAGAAAAGCCTGTTATTGTTTGTTACATACAGTACACGATGGGCCAAACCACACATAAATACATTTTGATATATATGATAGATTTTACATTTACCAGACGCTCTTATCCAGAGTGACTTACAGTTGTGAGTGCATACATTTTCATACTGGTCCCCCGTGGGAATTGAACCCACAACCCTGGCTTTGCAAGTGCTCTTCCTAGTGAGCCACACGGGACTATATGTACATATGTTTTTATTCATGTTACCAACTGGTTGTCCTGCAGGCTCCATTCAAGCCATCATTAAGGAAATACTGTTAAGCAGTCTTATCTGATGTGTAGCTAATATATTTACTCTGCCTATCATAAATCTTCATCCCATTTCTTGTTACAAAGTGGGATTAAAATGGGTTCAATTGTCATTTTTTGTCAATAGTCTACACGAAGTGCTCTGTAATTCCAAAGTGGAAGACAATTCTAAAATTGTAATTCATGAAAAATAACACTCAATATACTGTATGTTAGAAACACTTTTGGCAGCGATTACAGCTGTGCATTATTTTCTAAATTCTTCCAGCTCTGTCAAGTTTGTTGTTGATCATTGCAAGTTAGGGTTAACTTAATGAAATATATTTCAATCCCACTTTGTAGCACAACAACATTTGAAATAATCCAAGGGGGGTGAATATTTATGATAGGCACTGACTGGATTGCACTTCATGGCAAATAAACTTGAGACTTAAATTTGTGAACCCCAATCTTCATAATCCTAACACATGATGCTGCATTTGGATTGTTCTGAATGTATTACTTATTTGTTTCATGTGAGACTTTTCCTTTGTACACCAAAGTACCAAATAATACTAAAATAATTTCATGATGTGAATTAATTGCTTCATGAGGTGTCTTGTCTCTATGTAGAACATGAACAAACCAGAATCTCTCTGATCTCTCTGTGTAGATCATAAACAAACCAGAATCTCTCTGTTCTCTGTGTAGAACATGAACAAACCAGAATCTCTATGTTCTCTGTGTAGAACATGAACAAACCAGAATCTCTCTGTTCTCTGTGTGGAACATGAACAAACCAGAATCTCTCTGTTCTCTGCAGCAAGTTAGTCTACGTGTTGAGCTACAGTTGAGCCGGAGGAGCACGTATCATATCGTTGACACAGAGCAACGCAGAGGAGGGTCGATGAGCCGGAGGAGCACGTGTCATATCGTTGAAACAGAGCAACGCAGAGGAGAGAGAGGAGGATCCCTCATCATCTATATATCCAGGAATGCTCTCATTCCCTGTTCCATCCATCGGACTAGTTACAACTGGCAGTCTCTCCTCGCGCTAGAATCAGAAGGGGACTGTCCATTACTAAATCAAGCTCTGGTAAGCTGCTATACTGGCTACCGGCTATAACGGATTAAATTCAGCAAGCTTCATTCGGATACCCCTGCAAGCAGCATGCGGCACCGAGGTGAGTTTCCACAAATTACGTTTTATGGACACTGCCCACTGGGCACAAACTGGTTGAATCAATGTTGTTTCAACGTAATTTGTCAACGTATTGTGACATGGAATCTTCCTGGAAAATACATCGGATTTGATTAGAACAACAGGGTTATGTCATCATTGTAACAAATGTTCAACATAAACAATCCTTATAAAATACGTTACATTTGTACCTTTGAAACAATGTCAGTTCTTCAACGTTATGTCCACTATAAAAATAAAACATACTATAGGCTGGGCAGCACCTCCTACTGGAGAGTTGATCTGTTATAGAGAGAGATATAGAGAATAATGTACTGTTTGTGTCTGAGGTTGAAAGAGATCCATAGAGAATAATGTACTGTTTGTGTCTGAGGTTGAAAGAGATCTATAGATAATAATATACTGTTTGTAATGTTCTGCTCTGTCACACGTCTCAGAACATGGTCATCAATATTATAAATTAGTTTGCTGATAATACAAAACATTACATTGTTTTAATAGTATCATTAGTATAAATACACTATATATACAAAAGAATGTGAACGTTCCTTTAAAATTAGTGGATTCGGCCATTTCAGCCACACCCGTTGCTGACATTGGCAGTAGAATGTCCTTACTGAAGAGCTCAGTGACTTTCAACGTGGCACCGTCATTGGATGCCACCTTTTCAACAAGTCAGTTCGTAAAATGTCTGCCGTGCTAGAGCTGCCCCGGTCAACTGTAAGTGCTTGTGAAGTGCAAACGTCTAGGAGCAACCACCACTCAGCCGCGAAGTGGTCGGCCACACCAGCTCACAGCACGGGACCGGCGTGTGCTGAAGCAAAGGGACCAACTCCATTTCAACGCTCTTGATTTTGGAATAAGAAGTTTGATGAGCAGATGACCACATACTTTTGGTCATGTAGTGTATATTGAAAAGCGGTGACGCATCTCTGCGTGCCTGGCAGACATCTCAACTTGGATATCGGCCCACCACCTCAAGCTCAACCTCGACAAAATGGAGCTGCTCTTCCTCCCAGGGAAGGCCTGCTCACTCCAAGACCTCTCCTTCACGGTTAACAACTCCACTGTATCCCCCTCCCAGAGTGCAAAGAACCTTGGCATGACCCTGGACAACACCCTGTCATTCTCTGCAAAAATCTAAGCAGTGACTCGCTCCTGCAGGTTCATTCTCTACAACATCTGTAGAGCACAACCTTTCCTCACACAGTAACCGTTGCAGGTCATACACCGTCTGCAACTCTGTTGACTGGGCTCCCTGTTTGTTCCATCAAACCTCTGCAACTTATCCAGAACTCAGCAGCTAGCCTGGTGTTCAACCTTCCAAAGTTCTCCCATGTCACACCACTCCTCCGCACACTACATTAGCTTCCAGTCGAAGCTCGCATCGTCTTCAAGACCCTGGTGCTTGCCTATGGAGCAGCAAGGGGAACTGGGACTTCAGGGTATGCTCAAACCCTACAACCCAACCCAAGTACTCCATCCTGCCACCTATGGTCTCTTGGCCCTCCCAGCCCTACGGGAGGGCACCTCCCGCTCAACCCAGTCCAAGCTCTTCTCTGTCCTGGCACCCCAATGGGAGGGCAGCTCCCCCTCAGCCCAGTCCAAGCTCTTCTCTGTCCTGGCACCCCAATGGGAGGGCAGCTCCCCCTCAGCCCAGTCCAAGCTCTTCTCTGTCCTGGCACCCCAATGGGAGGGCAGCTCCCCCTCAGCCCAGTCCAAGCTCTTCTCTGTCCTGGCACCCCAATGGGAGGGCAGCTCCCGCTCAACCCAGTCCAAGCTCTTCTCTGTCCTGGCACCCCAATGGGAGGGCAGCTCCCGCTCAGCCCAGTCCAAGCTCTTCTCTGTCCTGGCACCCCAATGGGAGGGCAGCTCCCGCTCAGCCCAGTCCAAGCTCTTCTCTGTCCTGGCACCCCAATGGGAGGGCAGCTCCCCCTCAGCCCAGTCCAAGCTCTTCTCTGTCCTGGCACCCCAATGGGAGGGCAGCTCCCCCTCAGCCCAGTCCAAGCTCTTCTCTGTCCTGGCACCCCAATGGGAGGGCACCTCCCCCTCAACCCAGTCCAAGCTCTTCTCTGTCCTGGCACCCCAATGGGAGGGCAGCTCCCGCTCAGCCCAGTCCAAGCTCTTCTCTGTCCTGGCACCCGAATGGGAGGGCAGCTCCCGCTCAGCCCAGTCCAAGCTCTTCTCTGTCCTGGCACCCCAATGGGAGGGCACCTCCCCCTCAACCCAGTCCAAGCTCTTCTCTGTCCTGGCACCCCAATGGGAGGGCAGCTCCCCCTCAGCCCAGTCCAAGCTCTTCTCTGTCCTGGCACCCCAATGGGAGGGCAGCTCCCCCTCAACCCAGTCCAAGCTCTTCTCTGTCCTGGCACCCCAATGGGAGGGCAGCTCCCGCTCAGCCCAGTCCAAGCTCTTCTCTGTCCTGGCACCCCAATGGGAGGGCAGCTCCCCCTCAACCCAGTCCAAGCTCTTCTCTGTCCTGGCACCCCAATGGGAGGGCAGCTCCCGCTCAGCCCAGTCCAAGCTCTTCTCTGTCCTGGCACCCCAATGGGAGGGCAGCTCCCGCTCAGCCCAGTCCAAGCTCTTCTCTGTCCTGGCACCCCAATGGGAGGGCAGCTCCCGCTCAACCCAGTCCAAGCTCTTCTCTGTCCTGGCACCCCAATGGTGGAACAAGCTTCCCACTAAAGTCTAAAGGACAGCGGAGTCCCTGCCAATTTTCCAAAAATGTCTGAAACCCTACCTCTTTGAAATGTATCATAAATAACTCCCACAGAGTAAAAAAAATAAAAGTACTTGTGTCTTCCTACTAGCACTGACTGATAAAGACTTTGAGGGAAAATTTACTTTCTACGATTGTGACATGTTGTTGTTCATCTAGGTATCGTAAGATGAATGCACTAATTTTAAGTGGATCTGGATAAGAGCGTCTGCTAAATCACTAAAATGTAAGTAAATGATGATCAGTCCTAACGTGCTCTTATCACTGCTGTGCAATAACAACGGTACATCCATCACTAACTGAGGTTAGATATATTACGGCCAGGATTCACTCAGATCAGCGGTAACCATTGTTAGCTGACAAAACAATAGCGTATCATTACCTTTTGTTTAGGCAATGCCAGCGGTGTAACTGCGTTGGAGATGTCAAATTGGTGAGCGGCTGCTCTTATGTTCTTTGTCACGAAACCACACCTTGCCTTATCTCACCGGCATTAGAAGATCAGAACTTATGGAAATAATGACAGTCAAATAGAAAATCATTATATTTATATCAACCTAAAAGAGGTGTAGATTACATCACACATTCCACAGTTCGAATTTATAACATGGCTGCTTAGGATTTCTACTAATGCGACTCGGTGCATCCAATGCCAATGTCGGCAATAGGTTTCACGGCGGGAACTGCTGGTGGTTTTGAAAGCTCCAAAGCTGTTACACCTTCGACACAACCTAAACAAAAACAACAATAAGCTATGCATTTGTCGGTTACCGCGGGTTACCGCAGTTCTGATTGAACCTTGCCCAATTCACTGTTCAGTAATGTACTAGAGTTACCATCCTAGACACCTACACTATCAGTAGAGTTACCATCCTAGACACCTACACTATCAGTAGAGTTACCATCCTAGACACCTACACTATCAGTAGAGTTACCCATACAATTATACTTTCAGTTATCTATTTGTCTGCCATTCAGCCAGACTGTTTCATAAAATAGCATGGTCTGTAGATCACTGTCTGCTCTCTGTGGTTCTGTGTGCCAGCTAGATTGAGTCATCGGTTCAGTGCGTGGGTGTGAGGGAGCCGGGGTGGTGGTTGGTGCTCTCCAACGAGTCGATGTTAAAAGCTTGTGGGGGCGACCGGGGAGGGGAAAGATGTGGGCTCCCATTTAAATAGAAGAATAGAGGAGGATTGAGGAGAGATGGATCAGAGACCTGATTAAGGGAGGGAAATGGGGGCCATTATACTAATACTGTTGACAAAACCTCTTGCTAGTCATGTATAGATATACAAAGGGAGGGGAGATATGAGTGGAGAAAGAGAGAGAGACAGCGAGAGAGAGAGACAGCGAGAGAGAGAGAGAGAGAGAGACAGCGAGAGAGAGAGAGACAGACAGCGAGAGAGAGAGAGAGACAGCGAGAGAGAGAGAGACAGCGAGAGAGAGAGAGAGCGAGAGAGAGAGAGAGAGACAGCGAGAGAGAGAGAGAGAGAGACAGCGAGAGAGAGAGAGAGAGAGACAGCGAGAGAGAGAGAGAGAGAGACAGCGAGAGAGAGAAGACCGAAAGATACACAGACAACCAGGTCTCTTTTTTTTTTTTTTTTTAGGGGGTAGATCAGCTTTAATATTGTAGATAGATTGTAACTTCCATCAATGTTATTGTCTGCATCACTTCCAATCTCCCATATGTTTTTTTCCCTCGCAAACACACACACACACACACACACACACACACACACACACACACACACACACACATACATACATACATACATACATACATACATACATACATACATACATACATACATACATACATACATACATACCCTTAAAAATATATATATTTCCCTTTATTACTTTCCAACCCCACCACCCCTTCCCTAATTGGAGTAAACTAGTGAACAACAATGCTTAAGCCTCTACTTCCAGCTTATACATACTATATACATTTTATGGACACATTCAATTTTAAAATAATTATATTTAGTTTGTTTTTACTCCTGAACTTCCTCTACCCTCAAACTCTCCGATCATTTTCATGATGTCCATCAGGTTTGCTTCTATATGCCATATCTTTCTAACTGTGCTCTTTCACAAAAGCTCTCAACCTATATACTTATTATTTCTACATTTCAGTCATTTAGCAGACACTCTTATCCAGAGCGACTTACAGTTAGTGAGTGCATACATTTTCATACTGGCCCCCCGTGGGAAACGAACCCACAACCCTGGCGTTGCAAGCACCATGCTTTACCAACTGAGCTACAGGAGGGCATACTGGACACAGTAACCTATAACCTATATAGGTCCTCTGTAGCTCAGCTGGTAGAGCACGGCGCTTGTAATGCCAGGGTAGTAGATTCGATCCCCGGGACCACCCATACACAAAAATGTATGCACACATGACTGTAAGTCGCTTTGGATAAAAGTGTCTGCTAAATGGCATATTATTATTATTATTATTATTATTATACAGTGGGGAGAACAAGTATTTGATACACTGCCGATTTTGCAGGTTTTCCTACTTACAAAGCATGTAGAGGTCTGTAATTTTTATCATAGGTACACTTCAACTGTGAGAGACGGAATCTAAAACAAAAATCCAGAAAATCACATTGTATGATTTTTAAGTAATTAATTTGCATTTTATTGCATGACATAAGTATTTGATCACCTACCAACCAGTAAGAATTCCAGCTCTCACAGACCTGTTAGTTTTTCTTTAAGAAGCCCTCCTGTTCTCCACTCATTACCTGTATTAACTGCACCTGTTTGAACTTGTTACCTGTATAAAAGACACCTGTCCACACACTCAATCAAACAGACTCCAACCTCTCCACAATGGCCAAGACCAGAGAGCTGTGTAAGGACATCAGGGATAAAATTGTAGACCTGCACAAGGCTGGGATGGGCTACAGGACAATAGGCAAGCAGCTTGGTGAGAAGGCAACAACTGTTGGCGCAATTATTAGAAAATGGAAGAAGTTCAAGATGACGGTCAATCACCCTCGGTCTGGGGCTCCATGCAAGATCTCACCTCGTGGGGCATCAATGATCATGAGGAAGGTGAGGGATCAGCCCAGAACTACACGGCAGGACCTGGTCAATGACCTGAAGAGAGCTGGGACCACAGTCTCAAAGAAAACCATTAGTAACACACTACGCCGTCATGGATTAACATCCTGCAGCGCACGCAAGGTCCCCCTGCTCAAGCCAGCGCATGTCCAGGCCCGTCTGAAGTTTGCCAATGACCATCTGGATGATCCAGAGGAGGAATGGGAGAAGGTCATGTGGTCTGATGAGACTTTTTGGTCTAAACTCCACTCGCCGTGTTTGGAGGAAGAAGAAGGATGAGTACAACCCCAAGAACACCATCCCAACCATGAAGCATGGAGGTGGAAACATCATTCTTTGGGGATGCTTTTCTGCAAAGGGGACAGGACGACTGCACCGTATTGAGGGGAGGATGGATGGGGCCATGTATCACGAGATCTTGGCCAACAACCTCCTTCCCTCAGTAAGAGCATTGAAGATGGGTCGTGGTGGGTCTTCCAGCATGACAACGACCCGAAACACACAGCCAGGGCAACTAAGGAGTGGCTCCGTAAGAAGCATCTCAAGGTCCTGGAGTGGCCTAGCCAGTCTCCAGACCTGAACCCAATAGAAAATCTTTGGAGGGAGCTGAAAGTCCGTATTGCCCAGCGACAGCCCCGAAACCTGAAGGATCTGGAGAAGGTCTGTATGGAGGAGTGGGCCAAAATCCCTGCTGCAGTGTGTGCAAACCTGGTCAAGTCCTACAGGAAATGTATGATCTCTGTAATTGCAAACAAAGGTTTCTGTACCAAATATTAAGTTCTGCTTTTCTGATGTATCAAATACTTATGTCATGCAATAAATGCAAAATAATTACTTAAAAATCATACAATGTGATTTTCTGGATTTTTGTTTTAGATTCCGTCTCTCACAGTTGAAGTGTACCTATGATCAAAATTACAGACCTCTACATGCTTTGTAAGTAGGAAAACCTGCAAAATCGGCAGTGTATCAAATACTTGTTCTCCCCACTGTACTTATTATGGACACAGTATGCTTTACATTATTAGTTATCTTGTTCTTATTAGTTGTTGTTAGTCCCATCCTTCAGCTCCATTCAATACCTCCCATCTATCTCTTAACACCATCCATATTGGATTTCTATTTGCCATATATATTTCAACTGTACTGTGATGTTTTACAAATGTACTGAACCTTTCTATTCTCATTGTTTCTACAGATTGTAAATTGAAAATAATTTTTTTTGCTAAAAGTATTATTATATTATTGATCGATTGACTATGACTTTTCAGATCACCCAGTAGTGCTATCTGCAGGGTTAGCTACAGGTAAATATTGCAATCCTTTAGCCATTCCTGGAGCTGTGTCCAAGAACAAGCAACAAATGGACAGTACCAAAACAAATGATCTAATGATTCTGTCTCTTCGCAGCAAAATCTGCAGAGCTGGGAAGATTGAATCTCCCATATAATTAACATTCTATTGGTAGCAAGAATTGTATATAATAATTTAAATTGAAAAATTCTAGGTTTTGAATCCGGCGACGTTTTGCTTATCAGTTCATAAACACTATGCCATGGAATCGGTACGTCAGAAATCTCTTCCCAACTATTTTGCAATCTATATGGGACGGCTGTCAATCCTTTGGTCCTTAAATGAAACTGGTATACTTTTTTATTTATTACAATTTTCTTTAACCAATTCTGTTCTTTAATGCAAGGCCGACAGACAAGTTCCTTACTTTTTCCCCCTTACACTTTCCTCTTTTGGGGTAATGCTGCAATTATTTGGTTGTAATTTTGGGTAGAACAGACATTTCCATATGTTTTTGTTAGCTGCATGTGCGACATAACTCCACCAGTACTACCGATGATATAATTAACAAAGATTATACCTTTTTTAAACATTTTGTCAAAAACAATGTTTTTTTATTATCAATTAGTATATTTGAGTTTAACCACAATATTTGTTGCATACTATATATACCAACGCTTTAATATTTAATAGTTTCTGTCCTCTGAATTCATATTCATTATAGAAATAGGCCCATTTAATTTTGTCTGGCTTGCCGTTCCAAATAAAATAGAATATTTTTTTCTCTCATATAATTTCAAAAACTGTTCGCAAGACCATAAACAAATAGGTAAACTGGGATAATACTAAAGAGTTAATCAGGGTGATATTTCCACAAATTGACAGGTATTTACCCTTCCATGGTAGCAAGATCCTATCTATTTTTGCTAACTTTCTATTAAAATGTATTGAAGTGAGATCATATATTTCCTTTGGGATATGTATTCCGAGTATATCCACATCACCATCAGACCATTTCATTGGTAAACTACATGGTAATTTAACATTTTAATTTTTTAGTGATCCAATACGTAATGTAGTACATTTATCATAATTTTAGTTGTAATCCAGAGATGTTAGAAAATGTATCTAGATCCTCTATGAGGCTGTGGAGGGATTCAAGTTGTGGATAAAAAAAAAAAAACATGAATCATCAGCGTACAATGACACCTTTATTTTTAAACCCTGGATTTCTAATCCCTTGATGTTATTGTTGGATCTGATTTTAATAGCTAACACCTCGATGGCAATAATAAATAGATATGCCGATATTGGACAACCTTTTTTATTTTTATTGCTATCTATCTGTTCTGTTAGACCTTCTATTTCCGTTGTTAGTATGGACTCTTTTGACCTAAATTGCTTTTATTTTCGAGATGAGTACTGAATTGCATGGCCTCTAAAGCAGGGGTGTCAAACTCATTTTAGCTCAGGGGCCACATGGAGGAAAATCTATTCCCAAGTGGGCCGGACCGGAAAAATCATGGTATATACAGTGGGGAGAACAAGTATTTGATACACTGCCGATTTTGCAGGTTTTCCTACTTACAAAGCATGTAGAGGTCTGTAATTTTTTATCATAGGTACACTTCAACTGTGAGAGACGGAATCTAAAACAAAAATCCAGAAAATCATATTGTATGATTTTTAAGTAATTAATTTGCATTTTATTGCATGACATAAGTATTTGATCACCTACCAACCAGTAAGAATTCCAGCTCTCACAGACCTGTTAGTTTTTCTTTAAGAAGCCCTCCTGTTCTCCACTCATTACCTGTATTAACTGCACCTGTTTGAACTCGTTACCTGTATAAAAGACACCTGTCCACACACTCAATCAAACAGACTCCAACCTCTCCACAATGGCCAAGACCAGATAGCTGTGTAAGGACATCAGGGATAAAATTGTAGACCTGCACAAGGCTGGGATGGGCTACAGGACAATAGGCAAGCAGATTGGTGAGAAGGCAACAACTGTTGGTGCAATTATTAGAAAATGGAAGAAGTTCAAGATGACGGTCAATCACCCTCGGTCTGGGGCTCCATGCAAGATCTCACCTCGTGGGGCATCAATGATCATAAGGAAGGTGAGGGATCAGCCCAGAACTACACGGCAGGACCTGGTCAATGATCTGAAGAGAGCTGGGACCACAGTCTCAAAGAAAACCATTAGTAACACACTACGCCGTCATGGATTAAAATCCTGCAGCGCACGCAAGGTCCCCCTGCTCAAGCCAGCGCATGTCCAGGCCCGTCTGAAGTTTGCCAATGATCATCTGGATGATCCAAAGGAGGAATGGGAGAAGGTCATGTGGTCTGATGAGACAAAAATATAGCTTTTTGGTCTAAACTCCACTCGCCGTGTTTGGAGGAAGAAGAAGGATGAGTACAACCCCAAGAACACCATCCCAACCGTGAAGCATGGAGGTGGAAACATCATTCTTTGGGGATGCTTTTCTGCAAAGGGGACAGGACGACTGCACCGTATTGAGGGGAGGATGGATGGGGCCATGTATCGCGAGATCTTGGCCAACAACCTCCTTCCCTCAGTAAGAGCATTGAAGATGGGTCGTGGCTGGTTCTTCCAGCATGACAATGACCCGAAACACACAGCCAGGGCAACTAAGGAGTGGCTCACTAAGAAGCATCTCAAGGTCCTGGAGTGGCCTAGCCAGTCTCCAGACCTGAACCCAATAGAAAATCTTTGGAGGGAGCTGAAAGTCTGTATTGCCCAGCGACAGCCCCGAAACCTGAAGGATCTGGAGAAGGTCTGTATGGAGGAGTGGGCCAAAATCCCTGCTGCAGTGTGTGCAAACCTGGTCAAGACCTACAGGAAACGTATGATCTCTGTAATTGCAAACAAAGGTTTCTGTACCAAATATTAAGTTCTGCTTTTCTGATGTATCAAATACTTATGGCATGCAATAAAATGCAAATGAATTACTTAAAAATCATACAATGTGATTTTCTGGATTTTTGTTTTAGATTCCGTCTCTCACAGTTGAAGTGTACATATGATAAAAATGACAGACCTCTACATGCTTTGTAATTAGGAAAACCTGCAAAATCGGCAGTGTATCAAATACTTGTTCTCCCCACTGTATATATAACTTAAAAACAACAACTTCAGATTGTTTTCTTTGTTTTAATACGATCAACATACAACATAAAGCTGGAGCCTGAGGACAGTGTGTCCAAAATAGTACAAGCACAACATCACTATTAATCATAAAACACGTCAAGTTTATTTGAAAATTCTAAAGAAAAAGAACACACAAACACACAATGCCTCAGTGATTAACAGAACTGTTTCACAGATCACAGAACTATATCAGGGTGTCATTTCTCAGGCAGAAATGTAGATAAAAATAATGAAATCCTGTTCCCCAAACAAGTGCAAGAACCACAGAGTCAAGAATAGGTTAAATATACAAATAAAATCAATTAAAAACAATAGCACATCAACATAAAAACATAAACATAAATCTGAAAGCGTTGCTCAAACTCCCGTAACAGTCCCGTTATTTTATCTTTGAACCGCTTCATGTCTGCCACATGTTGGGTCGCGCAAACATTTTTCAAACAGGGGAAGTGAGCTGCATCACCACCGGCAAGTTGCGTCTCCCACAATGACAGCTTCAACTTGAAAGAACGTATGCTGTCATAATACTGCGTGACAACTTTGTTGCGCCCTTGCAGCTGTTTGTTCAAGTTATTCAGGTGCTCTGTAACATCCACCATAAATGCAAGGTCCTGCATCCATTCTGCGGAATGAAATTCTAACACTGGTTTGCCCTTTTCTTCCATGAACTGTTCAATTTCTTCTCGTAAATCAAAGAAACGCCTCAGCACAGCACCTCGGCTTAACCATCTTACCTCAGTGTGGTATGGCAGGCCATAGATGTGGTCTTTCTCTCTGAGAAGGCTGTCAAACTGACGGTGATTCAGGCTTCTGGATCGGATGAAATTAACAGTTTGGATGACCACCTTCATGACGTTATCCATCTTTAATGACTTGCAACACAAAGCCTCCTGGTGCAAAATACAGTGAAAAGTCAAAAATCACATCCTCCATTTGCAGATTGCACTTTCTCTCTGAACTTTGTCACAACGCCTGCTTTTTTCCCGATCATTGAGGGCGCACCATCTGTAGCCAGGCTGACAGCGCAGGACCAGTCCACTCCGACCCTGTCCAGCGCGCCCGACGAGTGCGGTAAAAATATCAGCTGCTGTCGTTGTATCTGTCATCGGCACCAACTCCACGAACTCCTCGGTGACGGTCAATGTGTCATCAACTCCGCGGATGAAAATGGCCAGTTGTGCAACATCTGTAATGTCCGTGCTTTCATCAATTGCAACCGAAAAACGCAATAAATGACTTTACTTTTTGCTTCAACTGGCTGTCCAAATCCACTGAAAGATCGGAAATCCTGTCTGCAACTGTGTTTCTTGTCAGGCTGATATTTGCAAAAGCCTGCCGCTTTTCAGGGCACACAATCTCCGCTGCCTTCATCATGCATGTTTTTACAAATTCACCCTCACTAAATGGTTTTGAAGCCACTGCGATTTCATTAGCAATGAGGTAGCTAGCTTTCACTGCAGCGTCACTGATGTCTCGGCTGTGAGTAAACACAGACTGCTGTTTCTTCAGACCCGCCAACAGTTCATTCACCTTCTCTCATCTCCGCTGTCCTTGAAAGTTGTCATATTTGTCGGCATGAAGACTCACATAGTGGCGACGAAGGTTATATTCTTTCAGCACTGCAACATGCTCTGAACACACCAAACATACAGCTTTCCCATTAAATTCCGTGAATAAATAGGATGACCATTTTTCTTGGAACACTCTGCACTCTGTGTCCACTTTTCTCTTTTTTGACAGAGACATATTGGGGCAATGAGGGTGCCAAAGCACATAATGTTAAAAGTAGAAGCCGTAATAAATATCGCGGGCAAAACAAAGTAGCTCATTGGCTGCACGTGCTTGACCTACTTGCTCTGCCCCGGTATAAACAGTTTGCTTGCTTAACACAATTGCTATTGCGCCATCCAGTGGACGCAATTGGAACAGCAGTTTATTTTATTGAAAAATTGCAGCGCATTTTTATACTTTACAAAAAAACAAAAAAAAAAAGAGATGATTTTTCAGAATCATCTCGCGGGCCGGATTAAACCCGTTTGCGGGCCTGATCCGGCCCGCGGGCTGTACGTTTGACACCCCTGCTCTAAAGGCACATTTAAAGGTGTCCCATACAGTAAGGGGATTTGCTGTACCTATGTTATGTCAGAAAAAAATCAGTTTTGAATTCCTTTGTCCTAGTTAAAAACAAGTTATCATCGAATGGCCTTTGATTACATTTCCAATATCCTCGCCCACGTGGAAATTCAGTAAGAGTAATGTATATGCCAATTATATGATGGTCCGACCGCATTCTGTCCCCTATCAACACTTTTTAAACTTTTGGTGTCAACGAAAATGACATAAGAAAGAAGTCAAGATGACTAGCTTGATTGAGTCTCCGCCATGTATATCTCACTAGATCAGGATATTTAAGCCTCCATATATCTACTAGTTCTAATGTATCCATGACATTCACGATTTCCTTAATAGCGTGAGTGTGATTGTTTGTAGTGTGATTTCCTTTACGGTGCATTGAGCTATTTAAAACAGTATTATAATCTCCCACCATAATAATAGAGTCTTGTATTGCTTGCAGAGTTGATCATTTATAATATATATTGTCAAAGAAGTGTGGATCATCATTATTTAGTCCGTAAAGGTTAATGAGCCATATCTGTTTATGGTGTATTAACATATTTAAAATAATCAATCTATCTTGCGTATCTGTTTGGACAATTTGCACATTCGGATCGAAATGACTGTTCATTAATATCATCACCCCTTTTGAGTTTCTTTGCCCATGGGAGAAGTATAGTTTCGCCCCCACATTCCTTTTTCCAAGCAACTTCATCTAGAATTTTTGAATGAGGCCAGGGTAGTGCAGCTGAACTACAGACAGGGTTAGGGTTAGGGTGCAGCTGAACTACAGACAGGGTTAGGGTTAGGGTGCAGCTGAACTACAGACAGGGTTAGGGTTAGGGTGCAGCTGAACTACAGACAGGGTTAGGGTTAGGGTGCAGCTGAACTACAGACAGGGTTAGGGTTAGGGTGCAGCTGAACTACAGACAGGGTTAGGGTTAGGGTGCAGCTGAACTACAGACAGGGTTAGGGTTAGGGTGCAGCTGAACTACAGACAGGGTTAGGGTTAGGGTGCAGCTGAACTACAGACAGGGTTAGGGTTAGGGTGCAGCTGAACTACAGACAGGGTTAGGGTTAGGGTGCAGCTGAACTACAGACAGGGTTAGGGTTAGGGTGCAGCTGAACTACAGACAGGGTTAGGGTTAGGGTGCAGCTGAACTACAGACAGGGTTAGGGTTAGGATGCAGCTGAACTACAGACAACCAGGTCTCTTACTGCAGGCCAGGGTAGTGCAGCTGAACAATATGGTCAAGAAACCCACAAACACTTTGATCATCAACATCATTAGTTCAGTACTCATATTGAAAGATCCTCATACTTTTAGTGAGCACTTTTAGAGAGATCTAGGCCTGATAGTGGAGATATTAGGGAGATTTAGGGCTGATAGTGGAGAGAGAGATTAAGGGCTGAAATTGAGATAGAGATTTAGGACTGAAATTGAGATAGAGATTTAGGGCTGAATTTGAGATAGAGATTTAGGGCTGAATTTGAGATAGAGATTTAGGGCTGAAAGGTAGATATTAGAGAGATTTAGGGATGATAGTGGAGATATTAGAGAGATTTAGGGATGATAGTGGAGATATTAGAGAGATTTAGGGCTGATAGGTAAGAATAATATTCCATTTAGCAGACGCTTTTATCCAAAGCGACTTTCAGTAATGCGTGCATAAATTTTTGTGTTTGGGTGGTCCCGGGGATTGAACCCACTACCTTGGCATTACAAGCGCTGTGCTCTACCAGCTAAGCTACAGAGGACCAGGTGAGATATGAGAGATATTTAGGGCTGATAGTGGTAATATTAGAGATATTTAGGGCTGATAGTGGTAATATTAGAGATATTTAGGGCTTTTAGTAGTAATAATAGAGATATTTAGGGCTGATAGGTGAGATATTAGAGAGATTTAGGGCTGATAGGTGAGATATTAGAGAGATTTAGGGCTGATAGAATATAGAGAGATTTAGGACTGATAGTGGAGATATTAGAGATATTTAGGGCTGATAGTGGTAATATTAGAGATATTTAGGGCTGATAGGTGAGATATTAGAGAGATTTAGGGCTGATAGGTGAGATATTAGAGAGATTTAGGGCTGATACAGGATATTAGAGAGATTTAGGGATGATAGAATATAGAGAGATTTAGGACTGATAGTGGAGATATTAGAGATATTTAGGGCATATAGGTGAGATTTAGGGCTGATAGGTAGGAATAATATGCCATTTAGCAGACACTTTTATCCAAAGCGACTTTCAGTAATGCGTGCATACATTTTTGTGTTTGGGTGGTCCCGGGGATTGAACCTACTACCTTGGCATTACAAGCGCTGTGCTCTACCAGCTAAGCTACAGCGGACCAGGTGAGATATTAGAGAGATTTAGGGCTGATAGGGGGATATTACAGAGGTTTATTGGTGATAGTGGAGATGGAGATATTTAGGGCTGATAGGGGATATTAGCGAGATTTAGGGCTGATAGGGAGATATAGATTTAGGGCTGAAAGTGAGATATTAGAGAGATTTAGGGCTGATAGGGTGTAGAGAGATTTAGGGCTGATAGTGGAGATATTAGAGAGAAGTAGGGCTGATAGTGGAGATAGAGATTTAGGGCTGAAAGGGTATAGAGATTTAGGGCTGATAGTGGTAATATTAGAGAGATTTCGGGCTGATAGGTGGATATTAGAGAGATTTAGGGCTGATAGGTGGATATTAGAGAGATTTAGGGCTGATAGGCTATAGAGAGATTTAGGGCTGATAGTGAGGATATTAGAGAGATTTAGGGCTGATAGTAGATATTAGAGAAATGTAGGGCTGAAAGGGTATAGAGAGATGTAGGGCTGATAGTGGTAATATTAGAGAGATGTAGGGCTGATAGTGGAGACATTAGAGAGATTTAGGGCTGATAGGTGAGATATTAGAGAGATTTAGGACTGATAGTGGTAATATTAGAGATATTTAGGGCTGATAGTGGAGATAGAGAGATGTAAGGCTGATAGTATAGATATTAGAGAGATGTAGGGCTTATAGTATAGATATTAGAGAGATGTAGGGCTGATAGTGGAGATATTAGAGATATTTGGGGCAGATAGTGGAGACAGAGCGATATAGGGCTGATAGTGGAGACATTAGAGCGATATAGGCTGATAGTGGAGATATTAGAGAGATGTAGGGCATATAGGTGAGATATTAGAAAGATGTAGGGCTGATAGGGATATATTAGAGATATTTATGGCTTATGGGTGAGATATTAGACCATTTAGAGCTGAAAGGGATATAGAGAGTTTTAGGGCTGATACAGGATATTAGAGAGATTTAGGGCTGATAGTGTAGACACTAGAGTGATATAGGGCTGATAGTGTATATATTTAAAATATTTAGGGCTCATAGGGAAATTAGAGAGATTTAGGGCTGATAGGGTAATTAGAGAGATTTAGGGCTGATACGGGATATTAGAGAGATTTAGGGCTGATAGTGTACATACTAGAGTGATATAGGGCTGATAGGGATATTAGAGAGATTTAGGGCTGATATGGGAGATATTAGAGAGATTTAGGGCTGAAACTTTAGAGCGATATAGGGCTGATAGGGTGATAGAGATACAGGGCTTAAATTGAGATAGAGATTTAGGGCTGAAAGGGTATAGACAGATTTAGGGCTGATAGTGGTAATATTAGAGATATTTAGGGCTGATAGTGGAGACATTAGAGAGATGTAAGGCTGATAGTGTAGATATTAGATAGATTTAGGGCTGATAGTGTAGATATTAGAGTGATATAGGGCTGATAGTGTAGATCTTTTAAATATTTAGGGCTGAAAGGGTATAGAGAGATTTAGGGCTGAAAGGGTATAGAGATATTTAGGGCTGATAGTGGTAATATTAGAGAGATGTAGGGCTGATAGTGGTAATATTAGAGATATTTAGGGCTGATAGTGGAGATATTAGAGAGATGTAAGGCTGATAGTGGAGATATTAGAGAGATGTAGGGGTGAAATTGAGATATTAGAGATATTTAGGGCTGAAAGGAATATAGAGAGATTTAGGGCTGAAAGGGAAATATTAGAGAGACTTAGGGCTGATAGGGAGATATTAGAGAGATTTAGGGCTGATAGTGAAAAAATATTATAGCTGATAGTGGAGATATTAGAGAGATTTAGAGCTGATAGTGGAGACAGAGAGATGTAAGGCTGATAGTAGACAGAGATATTTAGGGCTGAAGGGGTAGATAGAGATATTTAGGGCTGAAGGGGAGATATGAGAGAGATTTAGGGCTGATAGTTGAGATATGAGAGACGTTTACGTGTGATATTGGAGATATTAGAAAGATTTAGGTCTGATAGGTTGGATATTAGAGAGATTTAGGGCTGATAGGGTGATATTAGAGAGATTTAGGGCTGATAGTGGAGATATTAGAGAGAAGTAGGGCTGATAGTGGAGATAGAGATTTAGGGCTGAAAGGGTATAGAGATTTAGGGCTGATAGTGGTAATATTAGAGAGATTTCGGGCTGATAGGTGGATATTAGAGAGATTTAGGGCTGATAGGTGGATATTAGAGAGATTTAGGGCTGATAGGCTATAGAGAGATTTAGGGCTGATAGTGAGGATATTAGAGAGATTTAGGGCTGATAGTAGATATTAGAGAAATGTAGGGCTGAAAGGGTATAGAGAGATGTAGGGCTGATAGTGGTAATATTAGAGAGATGTAGGGCTGATAGTGGAGACATTAGAGAGTTTAGGGCTGATAGGTGAGATATTAGAGAGATTTAGGACTGATAGTGGTAATATTAGAGATATTTAGGGCTGATAGTGGAGATAGAGAGATGTAAGGCTGATAGTATAGATATTAGAGAGATGTAGGGCTTATAGTATAGATATTAGAGAGATGTAGGGCTGATAGTGGAGATATTAGAGATATTTGGGGCAGATAGTGGAGACAGAGCGATATAGGGCTGATAGTGGAGACATTAGAGCGATATAGGCTGATAGTGGAGATATTAGAGAGATGTAGGGCATATAGGTGAGATATTAGAAAGATGTAGGGCTGATAGGGATATATTAGAGATATTTATGGCTTATGGGTGAGATATTAGACCATTTAGAGCTGAAAGGGATATAGAGAGTTTTAGGGCTGATACAGGATATTAGAGAGATTTAGGGCTGATAGTGTAGACACTAGAGTGATATAGGGCTGATAGTGTATATATTTAAAATATTTAGGGCTCATAGGGAAATTAGAGAGATTTAGGGCTGTAGGGTAATTAGAGAGATTTAGGGCTGATATGGGATATTAGAGAGATTTAGGGCTGATAGTGTACATACTAGAGTGATATAGGGCTGATAGGGATATTAGAGAGATTTAGGGCTGATATGGGAGATATTAGAGAGATTTAGGGCTGAAACTTTAGAGAGATATAGGGCTGATAGGGTGATAGAGATACAGGGCTTAAATTGAGATAGAGATTTAGGGCTGAAAGGGTATTGACAGATTTAGGGCTGATAGTGGTAATATTAGAGATATTTAGGGCTGATAGTGGAGACATTAGAGAGATGTAAGGCTGATAGTGTAGATATTAGATAGATGTAGGGCTGATAGTGTAGATATTAGAGTGATATAGGGCTGATAGTGTAGATCTTTTAAATATTTAGGGCTGAAAGGGTATAGAGAGATTTAGGGCTGAAAGGGTATAGAGATATTTAGGGCTGATAGTGGTAATATTAGAGATATTTAGGGCTGATAGTGGAGACATTAGAGAGATGTAAGGCTGATAGTGTAGATATTAGATAGATGTAGGGCTGATAGTGTAGATATTAGAGTGATATAGGGCTGATAGTGTAGATCTTTTTAAATATTTAGGGCTGAAAGGGTATAGAGAGATTTAGGGCTGAAAGGGTATAGAGATATTTAGGGCTGATAGTGGTAATATTAGAGAGATGTAGGGCTGATAGTGGTAATATTAGAGATATTTAGGGCTGATAGTGGAGATATTAGAGAGATGTAAGGCTGATAGTGGAGATATTAGAGAGATGTAGGGGTGAAATTGAGATATTAGAGATATTTAGGGCTGAAAGGAATATAGAGAGATTTAGGGCTGAAAGGGAAATATTAGAGAGACTTAGGGCTGATAGGGAGATATTAGAGAGATTTAGGGCTGATAGTGAAAAAATATTATAGCTGATAGTGGAGATATTAGAGAGATTTAGAGCTGATCGTGGAGACAGAGAGATGTAAGGCTGATAGTAGACAGAGATATTTAGGGCTGAAGGGGTAGATAGAGATATTTAGGGCTGAAGGGGAGATATGAGAGAGATTTAGGGCTGATAGTTGAGATATGAGAGACGTTTACGTGTGATATTGGAGATATTAGAAAGATTTAGGTCTGATAGGTTGGATATTAGAGAGATTTAGGGCTGATAGGGTGATATTAGAGAGATTTAGGGATGATAGGGAGATATTAGAGAGATTTAGGGATGATAGGGAGATATTAGAGAGATTTAGGGCTGATATTGGAGATATTAGAGAGATTTAGGACTTATGGGTGAGATACTAGAGCATTTAGAGCTGAAAGGGATATAGAGAGATTTAGGGCTGAAAGGGTATATTAGAGAGATTTAGGGCTGATAGTGGAGATATTAGAGTGATGTAGGGCTGCTAGGGTATAGAGAGATTTATGGCTCATAGGGAGATATTAGAGAGATGTAGGGCTGATAGGGTAATTAGAGATATTTAGGGCTGATAGTGGATACATTAGAGAGATTTAGGGCTGATAGTGGAGATATTAAAGAGTTGTAGGGCTGAAAGGGAGATATTAGAGATATTTAGGGCTGAAAGGGAGATTTTTAGAGATATTTAGGGCTGATAGTTGAAATATGAGAGACGTTTAGGTGTGATATTGGAGATATTAGAAAGATTTAGGGCTGATAGGTTGGGTATTAGAGAGATTTAGGGCTGATAGGTTGATATTAGAGAGATTTAGGGCTGATAGGGAGATATTAGAGAGATTTAGGGCTGATAGGGAGATATTAGAGAGATTTAGGGCTGATAGGGAGATATTAGAGAGATTTAGGGCTGATAGGTTGATATTAGAGAGATTTAGGGCTGATAGGGATATATTAGAGAAATTTTGGGCTTATGGGTGAGATATTAGAGCATTTAGAGCTGAAAGGGATTTAGAGAGTTTTAGGGCTGAAAGGGTATATATAGAGAGATTTAGGGCTGATAGGGAATAGAGAGATTTAGGGCTGATAGGAAGATATTAGAGAGATGTAGGGCATATAGGTGAGCTATTAGAGAGATGTAGGGCTGATAGGGATATATTAGAGAGATTTATGGCTTATGGGTGAGATATTAGAGCATTTAGAGCTGAAAGGGATTTAGAGAGATTTAGGGCTGAAAGGGTATATATAGAGAGACTTAGGGCTGATAGGGAATAGAGAGATTTAGGGCTGATAGGAAGATATTAGAGAGATGTAGGGCATATAGGTGAGCTATTAGAGAGATGTAGGGCATATAGGTGAGCTATTAGAGAGATGTAGGGCTGATAGGGATATATTAGAGATATTTATGGCTTATGGGTGAGATATTAGAGCATTTAGAGCTGAAAGGGATTTAGAGAGATTTAGGGCTGAAAGGGTATATATAGAGAGATTTAGGGCTGATAGGGAATATAGAGAGATTTAGGGCTGATAGGAAGATATTAGAGATATGTAGGGCATATAGGTGAGCTATTAGAGAGATGTAGGGCATATAGGTGAGCTATTAGAGAGATGTAGGGCTGATAGGGATATATTAGAGATATTTATGGCTTATGGGTGAGATATTAGAGCATTTAGAGCTGAAAGGGATTTAGAGAGATTTAGGGCTGAAAGGGTATATATAGAGAGATTTAGGGCTGATAGGAAGATATTAGAGATATTTATGGCTTATGGGTGAGATATTAGAGCATTTAGAGCTGAAAGGGATTTAGAGAGTTTTAGGGCTGAAAGGGTATATTATAGACTTAGGGCTGAAGGGGTAGATAGAGAGATTTAGGGCTGATAGGAAGATATTAAAGAGATTTAGGGCTGATAGGGTATAGAGAGATATGTATTTACATTTTTTACATTTTAGTCATTTAGCAGATGCTCTTATCCAGAGTGACTTACAGTTAGTGAGTGCATACATTATTTTAATATTTTATTTATATATTTTTTTATTTTATTTTACTGGCCCCCCGTGGGAATTGAACCCACAACCCTGGCGTTGCAAATGCCATGCTCAACCAACTGAGCTACATCCCTGCCGGCCATTCCCTCCCCTATCATGGACGACGCTGGGCCAATTGTGCGCCGCCCCATGGGTCTCCCGGTCGCGGCCGGCTACGACAGAGCCTGGATTCGAACCAGGATCTCTAGTGGCACAGCTAGCACTGCAATACAGTGCCTTAGACCACTGCGCCACTCGGGAGATATGGCTTATGGGTGAGATATTAGAGCATTTAGAGCTGAAAGGGATATAAAGAGATTTAGGGCTGAAAGGGTATATTAGAGATATTTAGGGCTGATAGTGGAGACATTAGAGATATTTAGGGCTGATAGTGGAGACATTAGAGATATTTAGGGCTGATAGGTGAGATATTAGAGAGATTTAGGGCTGATAGGTTAGATATTAGAGAGACTTAGGGCTGATAGGTGAGATATTAGAGAGATTTAGGGATGATAGAATATAGAGAGATTTAGGGCTGATAGTGGAGATATTTGAGCGATATAGGGCTGATAGTGGAGATATTTGAGCGATATAGGGCTGATAGTGGAGATATTAGAGAGATTTAGGGCTGATAGGGTATAGAGAGATTTAGGGCTGATAGTGGAGATAGAGATTTAGGGCTGAAAGGGAGATATTAGAGCGATTTAGGGCTGATAGTGGTAATATTAGAGATATTTAGGGCTGATAGGGGAGATATTAGAGATATTTAGGGCTGATAGTGGAGATATTAGAGAGATTTAGGGCTGATAGGCTATAGAGAGATTTAGGGCTGAAAGGGAGATATTAGAGAGATGTTAGGCTGATAGTGGAGATATTAGAGAGATGTAGGGCTGATAGTGGAGATATTAGAGAGATGTAGGGCTGATAGTGGTAATATTAGAGAGATGTAGGGCTGATCGTGGAGATATTAGAGAGATGTAGGGCTGATAGGTGAGATATTAGAGAGATGTAGGGCTGATAGTGGAGACATTAGAGAAATTTAGGGCTGATAGTGGAGATATTAGAGAGATTTAGGGCTGATAGGTGAGATATTAGAGAGACTTAGGGCTGATAGGTGAGATATTAGAGAGATTTAGGGATGATATAATATAGAGAGATTTAGGACTGATAGTGGTAATATTAGAGATATTTAGGGCTGATAGTGGAGATATTAGAGAGATTTAGGGCTGATAGTGGAGATATTAGAGCGATATAGGGCTGATAGTGGAGATATTAGAGCGATATAGGGCTGATAGTGGAGATAGAGAGTTGTAGTGCGTATAGTGGGGATATTAGAGAGATTTAGGGCTGATAGTGGAGATATTAGAGCGATATAGGGCTGATAGTGGAGATATTAGAGCGATATAGGGCTGATAGTGGAGATATTAGAGAGATTTAGGGCTGATAGGGTATAGAGAGATTTAGGGCTGAGAGTGGAGATATTGGAGAGAAGTAGGGCTGATAGTGGAGATAGAGATTTAGGGCTGAAAGGGAGATATTAGAGCGATTTAGGGCTGATAGTGGTAATATTAGAGATATTTAGGGCTGATAGTGGAGATTTTAGAGATATTTAGGGCTGATAGTGGAGATATTAGAGAGATTTAGGGCTGAAAGGGAGATATTAGAGAGATGTAAGGCTGATAGTGGGGATATTAGAGAGATGTAGGGCTGATAGTGGAGATATTAGAGAGATGTAGGGCTGATAGTGGAGATATTAGAGATATTTAGGGCTGATAGTGGAGACATTAGAGATATTTAGGGCTGATAGGTGAGATATTAGAGAGATTTAGGGCTGATAGGTTAGATATTAGAGAGACTTAGGGCTGATAGGTGAGATATTAGAGAGATTTAGGGATGATAGAATATAGAGAGATTTAGGGCTGATAGTGGAGATATTTGAGCGATATAGGGCTGATAGTGGAGATATTTGAGCGATATAGGGCTGATAGTGGAGATATTAGAGAGATTTAGGGCTGATAGGGTATAGAGAGATTTAGGGCTGATAGTGGAGATATTAGAGAGAAGTAGGGCTGATAGTGGAGATAGAGATTTAGGGCTGAAAGGGAGATATTAGAGCGATTTAGGGCTGATAGTGGTAATATTAGAGATATTTAGGGCTGATAGGGGAGATATTAGAGATATTTAGGGCTGATAGTGGAGATATTAGAGAGATTTAGGGCTGATAGGCTATAGAGAGATTTAGGGCTGAAAGGGAGATATTAGAGAGATGTAAGGCTGATAGTGGCGATATTAGAGAGATGTAGGGCTGATAGTGGAGATATTAGAGAGATGTAGGGCTGATAGTGGAGATATTAGAGAGATGTAGGGCTGATCGTGGAGATATTAGAGAGATGTAGGGCTGATAGGTGAGATATTAGAGAGATGTAGGGCTGATAGTGGAGACATTAGAGAAATTTAGGGCTGATAGTGGAGATATTAGAGAGATTTAGGGCTGATAGGTGAGATATTAGAGAGACTTAGGGCTGATAGGTGAGATATTAGAGAGATTTAGGGATGATATAATATAGAGAGATTTAGGACTGATAGTGGTAATATTAGAGATATTTAGGGCTGATAGTGGAGATATTAGAGAGATTTAGGGCTGATAGTGGAGATATTAGAGCGATATAGGGCTGATAGTGGAGATATTAGAGCGATATAGGGCTGATAGTGGAGATAGAGAGGTTGTAGTGCGTATAGTGGGGATATTAGAGAGATTTAGGGCTGATAGTGGAGATATTAGAGCGATATAGGGCTGATAGTGGAGATATTAGAGCGATATAGGGCTGATAGTGGAGATATTAGAGAGATTTAGGGCTGATAGGGTATAGAGAGATTTAGGGCTGAGAGTGGAGATATTGGAGAGAAGTAGGGCTGATAGTGGAGATAGAGATTTAGGGCTGAAAGGGAGATATTAGAGCGATTTAGGGCTGATAGTGGTAATATTAGAGATATTTAGGGCTGATAGTGGAGATATTAGAGATATTTAGGGCTGATAGTGGAGATATTAGAGAGATTTAAGGCTGAAAGGGAGATATTAGAGAGATGTAAGGCTGATAGTGGGGATATTAGAGAGATGTAGGGCTGATAGTGGAGATATTAGAGAGATGTAGGGCTGATAGTGGAGATATTAGAGATATTTAGGGCTGATAGTGGAGACATTAGAGATATTTAGGGCTGATAGGTGAGATATTAGAGATATTTAGGGCTGATAGGTGAGATATTAGAGATATTTAGGGCTGATAGGTGAGATATTGGTCCTCTGTAGCTCAGCTGGTAGAGCACGGCGCTTGTAACGCCAAGGTAGTGGGTTCGATCCCCGGGACCACCCATACACAAAAAATGTATGCACGCATGACTGTAAGTCGCTTTGGATAAAAGCGTCTGCTAAATGGCATATTATTATTATTATTATTATATTAGAGAGATTTAGGGATGATAGAATATAGAGAGATTTAGGACTGATAGTGGTAATATTAGAGATATTTAGGGCTGATAGTGGAGATATTAGAGAGATGTAGGGCTGATAGTGGAGATAGAGATATTTAGGGCTGATAGTGGAGACATTAGAGATATTTAGGGCTGATAGGTGAGATATTAGAGAGATTTAGGGATGATAGAATATAGAGAGATTTAGGACTGATAGTGGTAATATTATAGATATTTAGGGCTGATAGTGGAGATATTAGAGAGATGTAAGACTGATAATATAGATATTAGAGAGATGTAGGGCTTATAGTATAGATATTAGAGAGATTTAGGGCTGATAGTGGAGATATTAGAGCGATATAGGGCTGATAGTGGAGATATTAGAGCGATATAGGGCTGATAGTGGAGATATTAGAGCGATATAGGGCTGATAGTGGAGACATTAGAGAGATGTAAGGCTGATAGTGGAGATATTAGAGAGATGTAAGGCTGAAAGGTGGATATTAGAGAGATGTAAGGCTGATAGTGGAGATATTAGAGAGATGTAGGGCTGATAGTGGAGATATTAGAGAAATGTAGGGCTGATAGTGGAGATATTAGAGATATTTAGGGCTGATAGTGGAGACATTAGAGATATTTAGGGCTGATAGTGGAGACATTATAAATATTTAGGGCTGATAGTGGAGACATTAGAGATATTTAGGTTAGATAGTGGAGATTTTAGCAAGATTTACGGCTGAAATTTAGATTTTAGAGAGATATAGGGCTGATAGTGGAGATATTAGAGCGATATAGGGCTGATAGTGGAGTTTTTAGAGCGATATAGGGCTGATAGTGGAGATATTAGAGCGATATAGGGCTGATAGTGGAGATAGAGAGTTGTAGTGCTGATAGTGGCGATATTAGAGAGATTTAGGGCTGATAGTGGAGATATTAGAGCGATATAGGGCTGATTGTGGAGATATTAGAGCGATTTAGGGCTGATAGTGGAGAAATTAGAGCGATATAGGGCTGATAGTGGAGATATTAGAGCGATATAGGGCTGATAGTGGAGACATTAGAGCGATATAGGGCTGATAGTGGAGACAGAGCGATATAAGGCTGATAGTGGAGACATTTTAGCGATATAGTGCTGATAGTGGAGACATTAGAGAGATGTAAGGCTGATAGTGGAGACATTAGAGCGATATAGTGCTGATAGTGAAGACATTAGAGCGATATAGGGCTGATAGTGAAGACATTAGAGCGATATAGGGTTGATAGTGGAGACATTAGAGAGATGTAGGGCTGAAAGGGAGATAGCGATATTTAGGGCTGATAGGTGAGATATTAGAGATATGTAGGGCAGATAGGGTATTATTAGAGATATTTATGGCTCATGGGTGAGATATTAGAGCATTTAGAGCTCAAAGGGATTTAGATAGATTTAGGTCTGAAAGGGTATATTAGAGAGATTTAGGGCTGATAGTGTTAATAGTGTAGATACTAGAGTGATATAGGGCTGATAGTGTAGATATTTTAAATATTTAGGGCTGATACGGGATATTAGAGAGATTTAGGGCTTATAGTGTAGATATTTTAAATATTTAGGGCTGATAGGGGAGATATTAGAGAGATTTAGGGCTGACATTTTAGAGAGATACAGGGCTGAAATTGTGATAGAGATTTAGGGCTGAAAGGGTATAGACAGATTTAGGGCTGATAGTGGTAATAGAGATATTTAGGGCTGATAGTGGAGACATTAGAGAGATGTAAGGCTAATAGTGTAGATATTAGATAGATGTACGGCTGATAGTGTAGATATTAGAGTCATATAGGGCTGATAGTGTAGATATTTTAAATATTTAGGGCTGAAAGGGTATAGAGAGATTTAGGGCTGAAAGGGTATAGAGAGATGTAGGGCTGATAGTGGAGATATTAGAGAGATATAGGGCTGATAGTGGTAATATTAGAGATATTTAGGGCTGAAGGGGTAGATAGAGATATTTAGGGCTGATAGGTGAGATATTAGAGAGACTTAGGGCTGATAGGTGAGATATTAGAGAGATTTAGGGCTGATAGGTGAGATATTAGAGAGATTTAGGGCTGATAGTGAAGATTTTTTTATTTCTATTTTTTTTTATTTCACCTTTATTTAACCAGGTAAGCCAGTTGAGAACAGGTTCTCATTTACAACTGCGACCTGGCCAAGATAAAGCAAAGTAGTGCAATAAAAACAACACAGAGTTACATATGGGGTAAAAAACATAAAGTCAGAAATACAACAGAAAATATATATACAGTGTGTGCAAATGTAGCAAGTTATGGCGGTAAGGCAATAAATAGGCTATAGTGTAGAATAATTACAATAGTATTAACACTGGAATGCTAGATGTGCAAGAGATTATGTGCAAATAGAGATACTGGGGTGCAAAAGAGCAAAATAAATAACAATATAGGGATGAGGTAGTTGGGTCGGCTAATTTCAGATGGGCTGTGTACAGGTGCAGTGATCGGTAAGGTGCTCTGACAACTGATGCTTAAAGTTATTGAGGGAGATAAGAGTCTCCAGCTTCAGAGATTTTTGCAATTCGTTCCAGTCATTGGCAGCAGAGAACTGGAAGGAATGGCGGCCAAAGGAGGTGTTGGCTTTGGGAATGACCAGTGAGATATACCTGCTGGAGCGCAGACTACGGGTGGGTGCTGCTATGGTGACCAATGAGCTAAGATAAGGCGGGGATTTGCCTAGCAGTGATTTATAGATGGCCTGGAGCCAGTGGGTTTGACGACGAACATGTAGTGAGGACCAGCCAACAAGAGCGTACAGGTCACAGTGGTGGGTAGTGTATGGGGCTTTGGAGACAAAACGGATGGCACTGTGATAGACTACATCCAATTTGCTGAGTAGAGTGTTGGAGGCTATTTTGTAAATGACATCGCCGAAGTCAAGGATCGGTAGGATAGTCAGTTTTACGAGGGCATGTTTGGCAGCATGAGTGAAGGAGGCTTTGTTGCGAAATAGGAAGCCGATTCTAGATTTAACTTTGGATTGGAGATTCTTTATGTGAGTCTGGAAGTTGAGTTTACAGTCTAACCAGACACCTAGGTATTTGTAGTTGTCCACATACTCTAGGTCAGACCCGTCGAGAGTGGTGATTCTAGTCGGGTGGGCGGGTGCCAGCAGCGTTCGATTGAAAAGCATGCATTTAGTTTTACTAGTGTTTAAGAGCAGTTGGAGGCTACTGAAGGATTGTTGTATGGCATTGAAGCTCGTTTGGAGGTTTGTTAACACAGTGTCCAATGAAGGGCCAGATGTATACAAAATGGTGTCGTCTGCGTAGAGGTGGATCTGAGAGTCACCAGCAGCAAGAGCGACATCATTGATATACACGGAGAAAAGTGTCGGCCCAAGAATTGAACCCTGTGGCACCCCCATAGAGACTGCCATAGGTCCAGACAACAGGCCCTCCGATTTGACACACTGAACTCTATCTGAGAAGTAGTTGGTGAACCAGGCGAGGCAGTCATTTGAGAAACCAAGGCTATTTAGTCTGCCAATAAGAATGCGGTGGTTGACAGAGTCGAAAGCCTTGGCCAGGTCGATGAAGACGGCTGCACAGTACTGTCTATTATCAATCGCGGTTATAATATCGTTTAGGACCTTGAGCGTGGCTGAAGTGCACCCGTGACCAGCTCGGAAACCGGATTGCATAGCGGAGAAGGTACGGTGGTATTCGAAATGGTCGATGATCTGTTTGTTAACTTGGCTTTCGAATACTTTCGAAAGGCAGGGCAGGATGGATATAGGTCTGTAGCAGTTTGGATCTAGAGTGTCACCCCCTTTGAAGAGGGGGATGACCGCGGCAGCTTTCCAATCTCTGGGGATCTCAGACGTTATGAAAGAGAGGTTGAACAGACTAGTAATAGGGGTTGCGACAATTTCGTGCTAGTTTTAGAAAGAAAGGGTCCAGATTGTCTAGCCCAGCTGATTTGTAGGGGTCCAGATTTTGCAGCGCTTTCAAAACATCAGCTGTCTGAATTTGTGTGAAGGAGAAGCGGGGGGGGGCATGGGCAAGTTGCAGCAGAGGGTGCAGAGCTGGTGGCCGGGGTAGTGGTAGCCAGATGGAAAGCATGGCCAGCTGTAGCAAAATGCTTGTTGAAATTCTCGATTATTGTAGATTTATCGGTGGTGATAGTGTTTCCTAGCCTCAGTGCAGTGGGCAGCTGGGAGGAAGTGCTCTTATTCTCCATGGACTTTACAGTGTCCCAAAACTTTTTGGAGTTAGTGCTACAGGATGCAAATTTCTGTTTGAAAAGTTAGCCTTTGCTTTCCTGACTGCTTGTGTATATTGGTTCCTAACTTCCCTGAAAAGTTGCATATCGCGGGGGCTATTTGATGCTAATGCTGTACGCCACAGGATGTTTATGTGCTGGTCAAGGGCAGTCAAGTCTGAGGAGAACCAGGGGCTATATCGGTTCTTAGTTCTGTATTTTTTGAATGGGGCATGTTTATTTAAGATTGAGAGGAAATTACTTTTAAGGAACAACCAGGCATCCTCTACTGACGGAATGAGATCTATATCCATCCAGGATACCTGGGCAAGGTCAATTAGGAAGGCCTCCTCGCTAAAGTGTTTTAGGGAGCGTTTGACAGTGATGAGGGGTGGTCGTTTGACCGCGGACCCGTTACGGACGCAGGCAATAAGGCAGTGATCGCTGAGATCCTGGTTGAAGACAGCTGAGGTGTATTTAGAGGGTATGTTAGTCAGGATGATATCTATGAGGGTACCCATGTTTACGGATTTAGGGTTGTACCTGGTAGGTTCGTTGATAATTTGTGTGAGGTTGAGGGCATTTAGCTTGGATTGTAGGATGGCTGGGGTATTAAGCATATCCCAATTTAGGTCACCAAGCAGTACAAACTCTGAGGATAAATGGGGGGCAATCAATTCACATATGGTGTCCAGGGCACAGCTGGGGGCTGAGGGGGTCTGTAGCAAGCGGCAACAGTGAGAGACTTATTTCTGGAAAGGTGGATTTTTAGAAGTAGAAGCTCAAACTGTTTGGGCACAGACCTGGATAGTATGATAGAGCTCTGCAGGCTATCTCTACAGTAGATTGCAACTCCACCCCCTTTGGCAGTTCTATCTAGACGGAAAATGTTATAGTTGGGGGTGGAAATTTCAGAATTTTTGGTGGCCTTCCTGAGCCAGGATTCAGACACTGCTAGAACATCAGGGTTGGCAGAGTGTGCTAACGCAGTGAATAACTCAAACTTAGGAAGTAGACTTCTGATATTTATGTGCAAGAAACCAAGACTTTTGCGATTACAGAAGTCATCAAATGATAGCGCCTGGGGAGTAGGAGTGATACTGAGGGCTGCAGGGCCTGGGTTAGCCTCTACATCACCAGAGGAACAGAGGAGGACTAGAATAAGGATACGGCTAAAGGCTTTAAGAACTGGTCTTCTAGTGCGTTGGGTACATAGAATAAAGGGGGCAGATTTCCGGGTGTTATAGAAAAGATTCAGGGCATTATGTACAGACAAGGATATGGAAGGATATGAGTAAAGTGGAGGTAAACCTAAGCGTTGGGTAACAATGAAAGAGATAGCATCGCTGGAGGCATCAATTGAGTCGGTCTCCGCGTGTATAGGGGGAGGGGCAAAGGAGCTATCTAAGGCAGGTTTAGCTAGGCTGGGGGTCTACAGTGATATAGTACAATTAGAAATAACCGAAACAACAATAAACTAACCATGTTTGGGCTGAGGCTAAACATAAACAGGATGTAGTACCGTAAAAAGGAACAGTCCAGCAGATATCAGCTGTATAGCTGAGTTATCATAAGGTCCGGTGGTGAAGCACTAGTGAGAAAGAGGCCACGGCTAGCGTGTGCTAGCGGGCCAGGGCTAGCAGATGGATGGAATCTTCGTGGTTAACGTCGTAACCACATCAGACGATTTCGTCGGCAGACCAGTCGTGTAGGATCGGCGGGGCTCCGTGTCAACACTAGGTGGTCCCGTCCGGTTGACAGAGAGGTAGATAGCCGGGAGATGGGCCTAGCTCAGGATGATTAGCCAGACCACAGCGTCCGTTTTGTTGTAGCTAGCTGGTAGCGATGAATCCGGAGTTAAAGGTCCAGTGATTCAGTGATTCCGGCGGAAAAACTGATATGTTCTGGGTCGATAACGCGCTGTGCAGACTGGCCGAATATCCGGTGATTAATATCCAGTGATTAAAATGAATCCCGCAGAAAAAAAATCCAATGTTCTGGGTGAAACACCGCTAGCTGTGGCTAATAGCAAGTAGCTAGTTAGCTGGCTAGCTAGTTTCAACTGGAGATTCTAGATTCTAGATAAAGGTAAGTCAATAATAGAATCCGTTCCACATTGAGTGAGGCGGGTTGCAGGAAAGTATATCTTGTAGAAGGATGAAAAGTCTGATAGGGAAATATGTACGAAAAATACAGAAAAATAGGGTATTTACAGGCTATTTACAGACATCCGATAAAAACACAACTGAACTACTACGCCATCTTGGAACGATAGAGATATTTGGGGCAGATAGTGGAGATATTAGCAAGATTTACGGCTGAAATTTAGATTTTAGAGAGATATAGGGCTGATAGTATAGATATTAGAGAGATTTAGGGCTGATAGTATAGATATTAGAGAGATTTAGGGCTGATAGTGGAGATATTAGAGCGATATAAGGCTGATAGTGGAGACATTTTAGCGATATAGGGCTGATAGTGGAGACATTAGAGAGATGTAAGGCTGATAGTGGAGACATTAGAGCGATATAGGGCTGATAGTAAAGACATTAGAGCGATATAGGGCTGATAGTGGAGACATTAGAGCGATATAGGGCTGATAGTGAAGACAGAGCGATATAGGGCTGATAGTGGAGACATTAGAGCGATATAGGGCTGATAGTGGAGACATTAGAGAGATGTAAGGCTGATAGTGGAGACATTAGAGCGATATAGGGTTGATAGTGGAGACATTAGAGAGATGTAAGGCTGATAGTGGAGATATTAGAGATATTTGGGGCAGATAGTGGAGATATTAGCAAGATTTACGGTTGAAATTTAGATTTTAGAGAGATATAGGGCTGATAGTATAGATATTAGAGAGATTTAGGGCTGATAGTGGAGATATTAGAGTGATATATTGCTGATAGTGGAGATATTAGAGCGATATAGGGCTGATAGTGGAGATAGAGAGTTGTAGTGCTGATAGTGGGGATATTAGAGAGATTTAGGGCTGATAGGGGAGATTTAGGGCTGACATTTTAGAGTGATATAGGGCTGATAGAGATATAGAGATATTTAGGGCTGATAGGGAATTTAGAGATACAGGGCTGAAATTGAGATAGAGATTTAGGGCTGAAAGGGTATAGACAGATTTAGGGCTGATAGTGGTAATAGAGATATTTAGGGCTGATAGTGGAGACATTAGAGAGATGTAAGGCTAATAGTGTAGATATTAGATAGATGTACGGCTGATAGTGTAGATATTAGAGTGATATAGGGCTGATAGTGTAGATATTTTAAATATTTAGGGCTGAAAGGGTATAGAGAGATTTAGGGCTGAAAGGGTATAGAGCGATCTAAGGCTGATAGGGAAGACATTATAGCGATATAGGGCTGATAGTGGAGACATTAGAGCGATATAAGGCTGATAGTGGAGACATTAGAGCGATATAGGGTTGATAGTGGAGACATTATAGTGATATAGGGCTGATAGTGTGACATTAGAGAGATGTAAGGCTGATAGTGGAGACATTAGAGCGATATAGGGCTGATAGTGGAGACATTAGAGAGATGTAGGGCTGAAAGGGAGATAGCGATATTTAGGGCTGAAGGGAAGATATTAGAGATATTTAGGGCTGATAGGGGATATTAGAGAGATGTAGGGCTGATAGGTGAGATATTAGAGAGATGTAGGGCAGATAGGGTATTATTAGAGATATTTATGGCTCATGGGTGAGATATTAGAGCATTTAGAGCTCAAAGGGATTTAGATAGATTTAGGGCTGAAAGGGTATATTAGAGAGATTTAGGGCTGATAGTGTTAATAGTGTAGATACTAGAGTGATATAGGGCTGATAGTGTAGATATTTTAAATATTTAGGGCTGATAGGGAAAATTAGAGAGATTTAGGGCTGATACGGGATATTAGAGAGATTTAGGGCTGATAGTGTAGATATTTTAAATATTTAGGGCTGATAGGGGAGATATTAGAGAGATTTAGGGCTGAAATTTTAGAGAGATATAGGGCTGATAGAGATATAGAGATATTTAGGGCTGATAGGGAATTTAGAGATACAGGGCTGAAATTGAGATAGAGATTTAGGGCTGAAAGGGTATAGACAGATTTAGGGCTGATAGTGGTAATAGAGATATTTAGGGCTGATAGTGGAGACATTAGAGAGATGTAAGGCTAATAGTGTAGATATTAGATAGATGTACGGCTGATAGTGTAGATATTAGAGTGATATAGGGCTGATAGTGTAGATATTTTAAATATTTAGGGCTGAAAGGGTATAGAGAGATTTAGGGCTGAAATGGTATAGAGAGATTTAGGGCTGATAGTGGAGATATTAGAGAGATGTAGGGCTGATAGTGGAGATATTAGAGAGATGTAGGGCTGATAGTGGAGCTATTAGAGAGATTTAAGACTGAAATTTAGATTTGAGAGATTTAGGGCTGATAGTGGAGATATTAGAGAGATGTAGGGCTGATAGTGGAGCTATTAGAGAGATTTAAGACTGAAATTTAGATTTGAGAGATGTAGGGCTGATAGGGATATATTAGAGATATTTATGGCTTATATGTGAGATAGAGCATTCAAAGCTGAAAGGGATATAGAGAGATTTAGGGCTGAAAGGGTATATTAGAGAGATTTAGGTCTGATAGGTAATAATAATATAATATGCCATTTACCAGACGCTTTTATCCAAAGCGACTTACAGTCATGCGTGCATACATTTTTGTGTATGGGTGGTCAAGGGGATCGAACCCACTACCTTGGCGTTACAAGCGCTGTGCTCTACCAGCTAAGCTACAGAGGACCAGGTGAGATATTAGAGAGATTTAGGGCTGATAGGGAGATATTAGAGATATTTAGGGCTGATAGGTGAGCTATTAGAGAGATTTAGGGCCTAAAGGGAGATATTTGAAACCCCACCTCTTTAAGGAATACCTGGGATAGGATAAAGTAATCCTTCTACCCCCCCTTACCCCAACCCAAACCCCAACCCAAAAAATAATTTTTTTTTTTTTTTAAAACATTGTGAAGTGGTGATCCCACTGGCTATAAGGTGAATGCACCTATTACATTTACATCATTTAGCAGACGCTCTTATCCAGAGCGACTTACACTTAGTGAGTGCATACATTTTTGTGTATGGGTGGTCAAGGGGATCGAACCCACTACCTTGGCGTTACAAGCTCTGTGCTCTACCAGCTAAGCTACAGAGGACCAGGTGAGATATTAGAGAGATTTAGGGCTGAAATTTTAGAGAGATATAGGGCTGATAGGGATATAGAGATATTTAGGGCTGATAGGGAATTTAGAGATACAGGGCTGAAATTGAGATAGAGATTTAGGGCTGAAAGGGTATAGACAGATTTAGGGCTGATAGTGGTAATAGAGATATTTAGGGCTGATAGTGGAGACATTAGAGAGATGTAAGGCTAATAGTGTAGATATTAGATAGATGTACGGCTGATAGTGTAGATATTAGAGTGATATAGGGCTGATAGTGTAGATATTTTAAATATTTAGGGCTGAAAGGGTATAGAGAGATTTAGGGCTGAAAGGGTATAGAGAGATTTAGGGCTGATAGTGGAGATATTAGAGAGATGTAGGGCTGATAGTGGAGCTATTAGAGAGATTTAAGACTGAAATTTAGATTTGAGAGATTTAGGGCTGATAGGAATATATTAGAGATATTTATGGCTTATATGTGAGATAGAGCATTCAAAGCTGAAAGGGATATAGAGAGATTTAGGGCTGAAAGGGTATATTAGAGAGATTTAGGTCTGATAGGTAATAATAATATAATATGCCATTTACCAGACGCTTTTATCCAAAGCGACTTACAGTCATGCGTGCATACATTTTTGTGTATGGGTGGTCAAGGGGATCGAACCCACTACCTTGGCGGTACAAGCGCCGTGCTCTACCAGCTAAGCTACAGAGGACCAGGTGAGATATTAGAGAGATTTAGGGCTGATAGGGAGATATTAGAGAGATTTAGGGCATATAGGTGAGCTATTTGAGAGATTTAGGGCTGATAGGTGAGCTATTAGAGAGATTTAGGGCCTAAAGGGAGATATTTGAAACCCCACCTCTTTAAGGAATACCTGGGATAGGATAAAGTAATCCTTCTACCCCCCCCTTACCCCAACCCAAACAAGAAATAATTTTTTTTTTTTTAACATTGTGAAGTGGTGATCCCACTGGCTATAAGGTGAATGCACCTATTACATTTACATCATTTAGCAGACGCTCTTATCCAGAGCGACTTACACTTAGTGAGTGCATACATTTTTGTGTATGGGTGGTCAAGGGGATCGAACCCACTACCTTGGCGTTACAAGCTCTGTGCTCTACCAGCTAAGCTACAGAGGACCAGGTGAGATATTAGAGAGATTTAGGGCTGATAGCTGAGATATTAGAAAGATTTAGGGCTGATAGCTGAGATATTAGAAAGATTTAGGGCTGATAACTGAGATATTAGAGAGATTTAGGGCTGATAGCTGAGATATTAGAGAGATTTAGGGCTGATAGCTGAGATATTAGAGAGATTTAGGGCTGATAGCTGAGATATTAGAGAGATTTAGGGCTGATAGCTGAGATATTAGAGAGATTTAGGGCTGATAGCTGAGATATTAGAGAGATTTAGGGCTGATAACTGAGATATTAGAGAGATTTAGGGCTGATAGCTGAGATATTAGAAAGATTTAGGGCTGATAGCTGAGATATTAGAAAGATTTAGGGCTGATAACTGAGATATTAGAGAGATTTAGGGCTGATAGCTGAGATATTAGAGATATGTAGGGCTGATAGCTGAGATATTAGAGAGATTTAGGGCTGATAGCTGAGATATTAGAGAGATTTAGGGCTGATAGCTGAGATATTAGAGAGATTTAGGGCTGATAGTGGAGATATTTAGGGCTGATAGGGGGATATTAGAGAGATTTAGGGCATATAGGTGAGCTATTAGAGAGATTTAGGGCTGATAGTGAAGATAGAGAGATTTAGGGCTGACAGGTAGATATTTCAGAATGGAATGATCATCCAGTATTCCAAAAATTCTCTCAGAAAAGGAGTGCTGATCTAGTCAGGTCCCTAGATCATATCATATTTATTATGATTTAAAAGGCAAAACTGAACCTAGAGCAGCACTCCTACTCTGATAATATTTCTGAATACGGACCCAGAGAGGAATGTATAGGGCTGAGCAGCAGGGATCTCTTTAAGAGAAGACATCCTTAGAGGAATAATGAAGCTTCTACCTCTCATGTGATGTCCTGGCTTGAAAACATGCTTCTTCCTCTTTCAGGAGTTTACGACACTCAAAGCAAATGTTTTCAAACTTTGTTTGTTGGGGAAATACGAGCATATGTTCAGTCCCTGTCCCAACATGCTGTATTTATCTCCAGGTCTCCAAGAAGAACCAGCTGATTTATTCCTTTATCAAGTAAACCCTGCAAACACCTCCCTCCTCCTGGTTTGTTCATTCATGTATTCTCTCTCTCTTCCTCCTGGTTTGTTCATCCATATATTCTCTCTCTCTCCTCCTGGTTTGTTCATCCATATATTCTCTCTCCCTCCTCCTGGTTTGTTCATCCATGTATTCTCTCTCTCTTCCTCCTCCTGGTTTGTTCATCCATGTATTCTCTCTCTCTTCCTCCTCCTGGTTTGTTCATCCATGTATTCTCTCTCTCTTCCTCCTCCTGGTTTGTTCATCCATGTATTCTCTCTCTCTTCCTCCTCCTGGTTTGTTCATCCATGTATTCTCTCTCTCTCCTCCTGGTTTGTTCATCCACATATTCTCTTTCTCTTTGTCACGAACGTTGAGGAATGGGTCGGACCAAGGTGCAGCGTGAAAAGCGTACATGTTTATTATATAGAATAAACATACAAAAACAACAAATAAACGTGACGTGAAAGTCCTATGGGCTACACAACAACCAGCCTGACAGGAACGAGATCCCACAACAAGGCAACCGGGCTACGGGCTACTAAAGGATGGTCCCCAATCAGAGACAACGAGCGACAGCTGCCTCTGATTGGGAATCACACCCGGCCAAACATAGAAGTACAACAACTAGAATCTAAACATGCACACCCTGACCAAACTAACTAGAGTTCTAGAGGTCAGGGCGTGACACTCTTTCTCCTACTGATTTGTTCATCCATGTATTCTCTCTCCCTCCTCGTTTGTTCATCATGATATTCAATCTCTCCTCCTGGTTTGTTCATCCATGTATTCTCTCTCTCTCCTCCTGATTTGTTCATCCATGTATTCTCTCTCTCTCTCTCCTCCTGGTTTGTTCATCCATGTATTCTCTCTCTCTCTCCTCCTGGTTTGTTCATCCACGTATTCTCTCTCTCCTCCTGGTTTGTTCATCCATGTATTCTCTCGCTCCTCCTGGTTTGTTCATCCATGTATTCTCTCGCTCCTCCTGGTTTGTTCATCCATGTATACTCTATCGCTCCTCCTGGTTTGTTCATCCATGTATTCTCTCGCTCCTCCTGGTTTGTTCATCCATGTATTCTCTCGCTCCTCCTGGTTTGTTCATCCATGTATACTCTATCGCTCCTCCTGGTTTGTTCATCCATGTATTCTCTCTCCATGCTGGGAGTGTTTGGTGCATGCTGGGAATTGTTTGAGTGAGTGCTAAGTGCGAGTGTTGTGTAGAGTTAGATATCCTGGGTTTTCTTTCGGTTTTCCTTTTCTTGTTGATATCCTTTTTTTTTCTTCTATGCATGATTAAGGTTATTATTTCTATTTTCTTGTTGTGGTAGAATTAAGTATATAGTTTTTCGTGTCGAAATTACCCTGATTTTGGTGGGGATGGCAGCCCGAATGGGGACGCCGTCCCTGTCACTTCGGCACGGCTTTAGGTGTGTTACTGAAGCTACTGTCACGGTGGAGGAGTTTCTGGTCGCCGTTGGAGAGAAGGTAGGATATGAGAATGTTGCTTATGCATCACGGATGAATAAAGCGGTGGTGGTATTTCTTAAAGAAGAGTGCCTTGTTGATCGTATGGTTGAGCATGGCGTACTTCTTAAAGGAATGTTTATTCAAGTTACGCCGCTTTTTTTCTCCGTCAACAAGGGTAACGATTTCAAATGTACCGCTGTTTATTCCAAATGAGCTTTTGGAGCGCGAGTTATTGCGCTTTGGGAACTTTGCAAGTTCAATTAAGGTTGTCCCGTTGGGTTGCAAACACCCGGCGTTGAAACAGGTCATGTCGTTTCGGCGACAGGTGTTTATGTTTTTGGACTCACCGGAGCAGACTTTGGAGTTATCGTTTAAAGTCAAGTATGACAATAGACTGTATATGGCTTATGCTAGTACGGGTAGTCAACAGTGTTTTGAGTGTGGGGATGTTGGTCATAAGCGACATGCTTGCACGAAAAGGGAGAAGGCAGAGGGAGGGGCGCAGGTGGTCCTCGTAACGCCTGAGCCCACTGATGTAGGGAGAGGTGGGCTGACAGCGGTAGAGCAGCCACAAGCATCTATTGCTGAGGAACAAGTTGTCCGTGTTGAGGGCACAGAGTTGCAACTTGTACCAGAGGGAAATGTTATGCAGCAGAAAAATATTGTTGTAGAAGGTAAGGATGGATCTGATGAGCCATTTCCTCAGACTGGTGAGGAGGTGCCCAGTACGAGTGCTGGGGTACAGGAGGGGGTTCATGTGGAGCTAGGCTCCCAGGTAGTGGAGGAGATGCCCACTACGAGTAATGGAGTTCAGGTGGGGCTATTCTCCCAGGTAGTGGAGGAGATGCTTGGTACGAGTGATGGGGTACAAGTGGGGAGTGTTCAAAGGGATGTGGTAGAGGGGAGTCAGTGGTCTGTGGCCTCAGTTGAGGAGGATCAGGAGAAGGATATGGATATCTCTCTTGATACGATATCAGCTGGTGAGGACTCAATTTACAATCTAGAGGAGGTAAATGGGTTTCTGGATCAGACTTTTGGGAAATCTGTCGAATTGGCAGATTATTTTGATGTTGATAAGTTTGTGAGGTCAGCTGTGATGTTACAGAAGACGGTGGGGTTAGACCAGTTGAGTGAGAAGAAGCGGTTTCTCTTGAGGAAATGTGTTACTGCTGTTACAGCAGCAAAAGGTGGTGGGAAACGTGGTCAGGTTAAGAGAACATTTTAATAATGATGATGATTATGCCTCATAGGGTGTTTTATTCTCTTTGTCTGGTTTCTCTGTGGTATCTTCTGCTTTTCCTTTTTCTTTTCTACATGGAGATACTAAGGGTAGGTTCTCTCAATATTCATGGAGGAAGGGACAGGAATAAGAGGGCTTGGGTATTAGAAGTAATAAAACAGAAAAGGCTTAATTTAGTTTTCCTACAGGAGACACATAGTGATGAGGCTAATGAGGTTGACTGGGGTATGTGGTGGGAGGGGCAGCATATACTCAGTCATGGTACTAATTTCAGTGCTGGGGTGGCAATCTTGTTTTCTTCAGGCTTAGGGGTGACTGTGGTATCTACAACAGAGATTGTTAAGGGTCGGGTTTTATTGGTCAAGGTGGATGTTATGGGGGTTTTGTTTTGTTTTTTGAATGTTTATGCTCCTAATGAGGGTACAGAGCGTATTGTTGGTTTTGATAAAATAAAGGAAACCTTAAGACAGTGTGACCAAGAGGGGTGTATGGTTTTAGGGGGGGACTGGAACTGTACAGTGGATTTTACTGTTGATCGCACCGCTGTCTGGTCTGTTAACTGAGTTTGAGCTTTCTGATGTGTGGAGAGTAAGGAATGCAAAAGTTAGGCAGTACACATGGCTAAAAGTTAATGAAGGTCATGACAGTGCAGCAAGGTTAGACAGGTTGTATGTATCTGAGCAATACTGTAGTAGGGTTGGAAGGTGTGACATTACTCCTGTGGGTTTCTCTGATCACCATATTGTCACTGTTGATATTCACTTGTCCTGTCCACGAAGGTCATCATCTTATTGGTATTTTAATGTTAAATTGTTACATGATGTCATGTTTTGTGAAAGGTTTTTGTTGTTTTGGGAAAAATGGAGGGTTACAAAGGGGAATTTTGAGTCCTTGAGACAATGGTGGGAGGTTGGGGAGGCCCAAATACGATTATTTTGTCAACAGTATACTGCTCTGTCTAGTACTGAAGTTAAAGAGACTATCAGGGCCCTTGAACAGGACATCAAATCTATTGAATTGAAGTTGCTCACTCAGAATGACCCTGTAGTATTCATGAACTTACAGGACAAGAAACATGAACTGAGGTCGTTTCTGCATGAAAGAGTGAAGGGTGCCTTGATTAGGTCTCGTTTCGCTTCCCTCAAGGATATGGATGCTCCTAGTGCTTTATTTTTTATTTTTACCTAGGACAGTCGACATTGTAACGTAAACAGATGGTCTTCCTTCGTCTCCCTGATGGGAAGGTGACCACGGATGACAGTGAAATGCGTCAACATGCCGTGGATTTCTATTCTGCCCTCTATAAGGCGGAGGATTGTGATTCTCTGTGTACTGAACAGTTGTTACACGGTCTTCCTCAATTGGGACCTGAGCAGAGAGCTGCTTTGGACTCTGACATTACTCTGCAAGAGCTGTCCACAGCAGTTATGCAGCTCTCAACAGGCCGAGCCCCTGGCTTTGATGGTTTACCATCTGAGTTTTATATGCACTTTTGGGGGTCTATTGGGGAGGATTTGTATGAAGTGGTGTGTGAATCTTTTCATGAGGGCTCTCTTCCTGTATCTTGTCAATGTGCGGTACTTTCACTGTTGCCAAAAAAGGGGGATTTGGCTCTCAAAAAAAATTGGAGACCTGTTGCTTTGCTGTGTGCAGAATATAAAATTGTTTCTAAATGTCTCTCAAACAGGTTGAAAGAGTATCTGGGATTGTTGGTCCACAAGGACCAGTCCTACTGTGTACCTGATCGCTCTATTGTTGACAACTTGTTTCTAATAAGAAATGTTTTAGACAGTTGTAAACTGTCTGATGTAAATGTGGGTTTACTTTCTTTGGATCAGGAGAAGGCTTTTGATCGTGTGGACCACCAGTACTTGTTTAAAACAATGAAAGCCTTTGGGTTTGGGGATGTTTTTTTGTCTTGGATGAATTTACTGTATGCTGGGGCCTTGTGTATGGTGAAGGTGGGGGGTGGATTGAGTTGCCCCATCCCTGTCCAAAGGGGCATCAGGCAGGGATGCCCAATTTCAGGGCAGTTATATAGTCTGGCGATTGAACCAATGCTTTGTTTTTTAAGAGCGAAGCTTACTGGTTTCTCTGTGCCAGGTGTAATGAAGGGTCCCACGATAGCACTGTCTGCGTATGCAGATGACGTGACAGTTTTTATTACAGGGGGTGAGGATGTTAAGGTTCTCTCAAACGCTTTAAAGGTGTATGAGGAGGCCTCCTAAGCTAGAGTCAATTGGGGAAAGAGTGAAGCGCTGTGGGCAGGCCAGCTTCAGATGGGGTCTGCTCCATGGTTACCAGGGGGGCTTCAGTGGGGCAGAGATGGGATGAAGACTTTGGGGTTTTTTCTAGGCTCCGATGTCTTTCAGAAAAAGAACTGAGAGGGTGTAGTGGAGAAAGTGTGTGCCAGACTGTCAAGATGGAAATGGGTGCTGCCCCAGCTGTCTTATAGGGGAAGGGTACTGGTAGCTAATAACCTGGCTGCCTCTACCCTGTGGCACAGACTAATGATTTTGCAGCCACCAACGGGTCTGATACAAGAGCTTCAGAGGACCCTTGTCAATTTCTTCTGGTCTGGACAACATTGGATTAAAGCTTCAGCCCTGTACCTGCCACTGCACGAGGGTGGGCAAGGCCTGGTGGACATTTCTTCCAGGATCATGGCTTTCTGGCTTCAAGCAGCACAGAGACTGTTGTACAGTGACGGTTCTAATCAAATCAAATCAAATCAAATCAAATTTTATTGGTCACATGCGCCGAATACAACAAGTGCAGACATTACAGTGAAATGCTTACTTACAGCCCTTAACCAACAGTGCGTTTATTTTAAACAAAAAAAGTAAGAATAAAACAAAAAAAAAAAAAAAAAAAAAAAAAGTGTTGAGAAAAACAAAGAGCAGAAGTAAAATAAAGTGACAGTAGGGAGGCTATATATACAGGGGGGTAACGGTGCAGAGTCAATGTGCGGGGGCACCGGCTAGTTGAGGTAGTTGAGGTAATATGTACATGTGGGTAGAGTTAAAGTGACTATGCATAAATACTTAACAGAGTAGCAGCAGCGTAAAAAGGATGGGGTGGGGGGGCAGTGCAAATAGTCCGGGTAGCCATGATTAGCTGTTCAGGAGTCTTATGGCTTGTGGGTAGAAGCTGTTGAGAAGTCTTTTGGACCTAGACTTGGCACTCCGGTACCGCTTGCCGTGCGGTAGCAGAGAGAACAGTCTATGACTAGGGTGGCTGGAGTCTTTGACAATTTTGAGGGCCTTCCTCTGACACCGCCTGGTATAGAGGTCTTGGATGGCAGGGAGCTTTGCCCCAGTGATGTACTGGGCCGTACGCACTACCCTCTGTAGTGCCTTGCGGTCAGAGGCCAAGCAGTTGCCATACCAGGCGGTGATGCAACCAGTCAGGATGCTCTCGATGGTGCAGCTGTAGAATTTTTTTGAGGATCTGAGGACCCATGCCAAATCTTTTTAGTCTCCTGAGGGGGAATAGGCTTTGTCGTGCCCTCTTCACGACTGTCTTGGTGTGCTTGGACCATGATAGTTCGTTGGTGATGTGGACACCAAGGAACTTGAAGCTCTCAACCTGTTCCACTACAGCCCCGTCGATGAGAATGGGGGCGTGCTCAGTCCTCTTTTTTTTCCTGTAGTCCACAATCATCTCCTTTGTCTTGGTCACGTTGAGGGAGAGGTTGTTGTCCTGGCACCACACGGCCAGATCTCTGACCTCCTCCCTATAGGCTGTCTCATCGTTGTCGGTGATCAGGCCTACCACTGTTGTGTCGTCGGCAAACTTAATGATGGTGTTGGAGTCGTGCCTGGCCATGCAGTCATGGGTGAACAGAGAGTACAGGAGGGGGACTGAGCACGCACCCCTGAGGGGCCCCCGTGTTGAGGATCAGTGTGGCAGATGTGTTGTTACCTACCCTTACCACCTGGGGGCGGCCCGTCAGGAAGTCCAGGATCCAGTTGCAGAGGGAGGTGTTTAGTCCCAGGATCCTTAGCTTAGTGATGAGCTTAGAGGGCACTATGGTGTTGAATGCTGAGCTGTAGTCAATGAATAGCATTCTCACGTAGGTGTTCCTCTTGTCCAGGTGGGGAAAGGGCAGTGTGGAGTGCGATAGAGATTGCATCATCTGTGGATCTGTTGGGGCGGTATGCAAATTGGAGTGGGTCTAGGGTTTCTGGGATTATGCTGTTGATGTGAGCCATGACCAGTCTTTCAAAGCACTTCATGGCTACAGACGTCAGTGCCACGGGTCGGTAGTCATTTAGGCAGGTTATCTTAGAGTTCTTGGGCACGGGGACTATGGTGGTCTGCTTGAAACATGTTGGTATTACAGACTCGGTCAGGGACATGTTGAAAATGTCAGTGAAGACACTTGCCAGTTGGTCAGCACATGCTCGGAGTACACGCCCTGGTAATCCGTCTGGCCCAGCGGCCTTGTGAATGTTGACTTGCTTAAAAGTCTTACTCACATCGGCTACGGAGAGCGTGATCACATAGTCGTCCGGAACAGCTGGTGCTCTCATGCATGCTTCAGTGTTGCTTGCCTCGAAGCGAGCATAGAAGTGGTTCTAGCTGGGTTGACACAGCCTACACATTGATGAGGAGAGCGGGCTGTTTGGGCTTAGACAAGCACATTTTCCTCTTAAAGCTGGAGGGGGGTGAGTTGCCTGGCCTGACTCCATTTTATGAGTCTGTTATGCAGGCTTGGAGAGTTCTGGTCAAGTCCTGTAAGGCCTGCACGCCACCAGGGATGTGGCTTTTTGAAGAGCCTCTTTTTCACAACACTGCCATCCAGTCCCGTGTTCTGGGTTCAGCTAGCCTACGTTCATGCCTGTTAGGCATGGGGTGTACTAAGCTGGGTCATCTGATGCGGAACAGGAATAGGTCATTGGAGGAGCTGGGAGAAAGAGCGGGGATCCGATCGTCTCGCCTACAGAGGAAGGTCGTCGCTGAGGTCTGTGACTCCTTGCCAGTACTTCATCTGCAGTGTGTGACTGACACTTCCAATTCTGATCGGTGGAAGGAGGGTCTGGATTATGTGTTCCCTGCACTGATTGTTAGTGCTGCGGCGGGGGCATTCGAGGAGGACGTGGGGATGCTGCTTTCCTTTGATACCCCGGAGCTGGGGGAGTTCAAGGTGGGAAAGAAGGCCATGTACAGAATATGTGTAAAGGTGTCCCATGCCTCTTCCCTGGAAGGGGTAAAATCGATGAGGTGGGCGGGTGTGCTTGGTCCAGGTGCCTCCCCAAAAGGTTGTTGGCGATCATTATACAAACTGCCTATTGATAAGAGGACAGCTGACCTCCAATGGAGGATAATACATGGAGCCATTGCCACCAACATGCATCTGGTACACCTGGATCCTACTGTTGGGGAGGAGTGTCCATTCTGTGCTGAGTCTGAAACTCTGGCACATCTGTTTTTACAGTGTCCCAGGTTGGTCGGGATGATTGACCTGATCACTAATTGGTTCTCAACACTGGGAGAGGTTTTCTCTTCCCAACTGTATATATTTGGGCCAAAGTACAGGTTTAGTCAAAAAGGTGTAGTTGTGATGCTTAATTTTGTGATAGGGGCAGCAAAATTAGCGATATGGAAGACCCGAAAGAACAGTATTCGGGGACATGGGTCTGTGGATGTGGTGGGAATGCTGGAGGGAATGTTGGCAGCAAGACTAAGGGTTGAGTTTGCCTATTATAAACTTGTCAACAATATTGATCTGTTTATGAGTATATGGGGTATTCAGAGGCTGTTGTGTTTAGTTACTGTGGAGGAGGAATTGGAGTTGTGTTTTTAATTGATGTGTAACTACGGTTTTGTATGAGTATTTATTGTGTGGTGTGCTCCCAGACCCAATAAATATTATTTAAAACTCAAACTCTCTCTCTCTCTCTCTCTCTCCTCCTGGTTTGTTCATCCATGTATTCAATCTCTTCCCCCTCCTGGTTTGTTCATCCTGTATTCTTGTTCTCTCTCTCTCTCCTCCTGGTTTGTTCATCCATGTATTCAATCTATCTCTCCTCCTGGTTCGTTCATATATGTATTCAATCTCTCTCTCCTCCTGGTTTGTTCATCCATGTATTCAATCTCTCTCTCCTCCTGGTTTGTTCATCCATGTATTCAATCTCTCTCTCCTCCTGGTTTGTTCATCTATGTATTCTCTCTCTCTCCTCCTGGTTTGTTCTTCCATGTATTCTCTCTCTTCCCCCTCCTGGTTTGTTCATCCTGTATTCTTGTTCTCTATCTCTTTCCTCCTGGTTTGTTCATCCATGTATTCACTCTCTTCCTCCTCCTGGTTTGTTCATCCTGTATTCTTGTTCTCTCTCTCTTTCCTACTGGTTTGTTCATCCATGTATTCTCTCTCTCTCTCTCCTCCTGGTTTGTTCATCAATATATTCTCTCTCCTTGTTTGTTCATCCATGTATTCTCTCTCTGTCCCCTCCTGGTTTGTTCATCCATATATTCTCTCTCCCCTCCTGGTTTGGTCATCCATGTATTCTCTCTCGCTCTTCCTCCTCCTGGTTTGTTCATCCTGTATTCTTGTTCTCTCTCTCTTTCCTCCTGGTTTGTTCATCCATGTATTCTCTCTCTCTGTCTCCTGCTGGTTTGGTCATCCATTTATTCTCTCTCTCTCTCCTCCTGGTTTGTTCATCCATATATTCTCTCTCTCCTCCTTGTTTGTTCATCCATGTATTCTCTCTCTCTCCTCTCCTGGTTTGTTCATCCATATATTCTCTCTCTCCTCCTGGTTTGTTCATCCATGTATTCTCTCTCTCTCTCCTCCTAGTTTGTTCATCCATGTATTCTCTCTCCCCTCCTGGTTTGGTCATCCATGTATTCTCTCTCGCTCTTCCTCCTCCTGGTTTGTTCATCCATATATTCTCTCTCTCCTCCTGGTTTGTTCTTCCATATATTCTCTCTCTCCTCCTGGTTTGTTCATCCATGTAGTCTCTCTGTCCTCCTGGTTTGTTCATCCATGTATTCTCTCTCTCTCCTCCTGGTTTGTTCATCCATGTATTCTCTCTCTCTGTCCTCCTGGTTTGTTCATCCATATATTCTCTCTCCCCTCCTGGTTTGTTCATCCATGTATTCTCTCTCCCTCCTCCTGGTTTGTTCATCCATATATTCTCTCTCTCCTCCTTGTTTGTTCATCCATGTATTCTCTCTCTCTCCTCTCCTGGTTTGTTCATCCATATATTCTCTCTCTCCTCCTGGTTTGTTCATCCATGTATTCTCTCTCTCCCCTCCTGGTTTGGTCATCCATGTATTCTCTCTCGCTCTTCCTCCTCCTGGTTTGTTCATCCATATATTCTCTCTCTCCTCCTGGTTTGTTCTTCCATATATTCTCTCTCTCCTCCTGGTTTGTTCATCCATGTAGTCTCTCTGTCCTCCTGGTTTGTTCATCCATGTATTCTCTCTCTCTCCTCCTGGTTTGTTCATCCATGTATTCTCTCTCTCTGTCCTCCTGGTTTGTTCATCCATATATTCTCTCTCTCCTCCTGGTTTGTTCTTCCATGTATTCTCTCTCTCTGTCCTCCTTGTTTGTTCATCCCTGTATTCTCTCTCTCTCTCCTCCTAGTTTGTTCATCCATGTATTCTCTCTCTCCCCTCCTGGTTTGGTCATCCATGTATTCTCTCTCGCTCTTCCTCCTCCTGGTTTGTTCATCCATATATTCTCTCTCTCCTCCTGGTTTGTTCTTCCATATATTCTCTCTCTCCTCCTGGTTTGTTCATCCATGTAGTCTCTCTGTCCTCCTGGTTTGTTCATCCATGTATTCTCTCTCTCTCCTCCTGGTTTGTTCATCCATGTATTCTCTCTCTCTGTCCTCCTGGTTTGTTCATCCATATATTCTCTCTCTCCTCCTGGTTTGTTCTTCCATGTATTCTCTCTCTCTCTCTCCTCCTGGTTTGTTCATCCATGTATTCTCTCTCTCTCCCTCCTCCTGGTTTGTTCTTCCATGTATTCTCTCTCTCTCCCTCCTCCTGGTTTGTTCATCCATGTATTCTCTCTCTCTCCTCCTGGTTTGTTCATCCATGTATTCTCTCTCTCTCCTCCTGGTTTGTTCATCCATGTATTCTCTCTCTCTCCTCCTGGTTTGTTCATCCATGTATTCTCTCTCTCTCTCTCTCCTCCTGGTTTGTTCATCCATGTATTCTCTCTCTCTCCTCCTGGTTTGTTCTTCCATGTATTCTCTCTCTCTCTCTCCTCCTGGTTTGTTCATCCATGTATTCTCTCTCTCTCTCTCTCCTCCTGGTTTGTTCATCCATGTATTCTCTCTCTCTTCCTCCTCCTGGTTTGTTCTTCCATGTATTCTCTCTCTCTCCTCCTGGTTTGTTCATCCATGTATTCTCTCTCTCTCTCTCTCCTCCTGGTTTGTTCTTCCATGTATTCTCTCTCTCTCCTCCTGGTTTGTTCATCCATGTATTCTCTCTCTCTCTCCTCCTGGTTTGTTCATCCATGTATTCTCTCTCGCTCCTCCTGGTTTGTTCATCCATGTATTCTCTCTCTCTCCTCCTGGTTTGTTCATCCATGTATTCTCTCTCTCTCTCCTCCTGGTTTGTTCATCCATGTATTCTCTCTCTCTCTCCTCCTGGTTTGTTCATCCATGTATTCTCTCTCTCTCCTCCTGGTTTGTTCATCCATGTATTCTCTCGCTCTCCTCCTGGTAATGTAATTCAATGGCTATCCGGGTTTATTATGCATATTAATTGATAATGCTGGAAAATAAGATATGCAAGATACATTGAGGGAAAAAGGTATTTCATCCCCTGCTGATTTTGTACATTTGCCCACTGACAAAGAAATGATCAGTCTATAATTTTAAATGTAGGTTTATTTGAACAGTGAGAGAAATCCAGAAAAACTCAAGTCAAAAATGTTATAAATTGATTTGCATTTTCATGAGGGAAATAAGTATTTGACCCCCTCTCAATCAGAAAGATTTCTGGCTCCCAGGTTTTTTTTATACAGGTAATGAGCTGAGATTAGGAGCACACTCTTAAAGTGGAGAGTGCTCCTAATCTCAGCGTGTTACCTGTATAAAAGACACCTGTCCACAGAAGCAATCAATCAATCAGATTCCAAACTTTCCACCCATGGCCAAGACCAAAGAGCTCTCCAAAGATGTCAGGGATAAGATTGTAGACCTACACAGGGCTGGAATGGGCTACAAGACCATCACCAAGCAGCTTGGTGAGAAGGTGACAACAGTTGGTGCGATTATTTGCAAATGGAAGAAACACAAAAGAACTGTCAATCTCCCTCGGCCTGGGGCTCCATGCAAGATCTCACCTCGTCGAGTTGCAATTATCATGAGAACGGTGAGGAATCAGCCCAGAACTACACAGTAGGATCCTGTCAATGATCTCAAGGCAACTGGGACCATAGTCACCAAGAAAACAATTGGTAACACAATACGCCGTGAAGGACTGAAATCCTGCAGCGCCCGCAAGGTCCCTCTGCTCAAGAAAGCACATATACAGGCCCGTCTGAAGTTTGCCAGTGAACATCTGAATGATTCAGAGGAGAACTGGGTGAAAGTGTTGTGGTCAGATGAGACCAAAATCGAGCTCTTTGGCATCAACTCAACTCGCCGTTTTTGGAGGAGGAGGAATGCTGCGTATGACCCCAAGAACACCATCCCCACCATCAATCATGGAGGTGGAAACATTATGCTTTGGGGGTGTTTTTCTGCTAAGGAGACAGGACAACTTCACCCCATCAAAGGGACGATGGACGGAGCCATGTACCGACAAATCTTGGGTGAGAACCTCCTTCCCTCAGCCAGGGCATTGACAATGGGTCGTGGATGGGTATTCCAGCATGACAATGACCCAAAACACACGGCCAAGGCAACAAAGAAGTGGCTCAATAATAAGCACATTAAGGTCCTGGAGTGGCCTAGCCAGTCTCCAGACCTTAATCCCATAGAAAATCTGTGGAGGGAGCTGAAGGTTCGAGTTGCCAAACGTCAGCCTCGAAACCTTAATGACTTGGAGAAGATCTGCAAAAAGGAGTGGGACAAAATCCCTCCTGAGATGTGTGCAAACCTGGTGGCCAACTACAAGAAACATCTGACCTCTGTTATTGCCAACAAGGGTTTTGCCACCAAGTACTAAGTCATGTTTTGCAGAGGGGTCAAACACTTATTTCCCTCTGTCAGGGCGACGTGTATGCGGTGAGCGAAGTCAAGCGCAGGACACCGAGCTACTGGCAGACAAACTTTACTAGCACAGTAATCAAAATACAAACAAAACCTCCAAACAGGGAGGAAACAAAATACGCATATACCCGAACACTGCCGACCTCACGGAAAACAACCACACACAATAACCAATGAGAGACAGGGGGTTATAAAGGGAATACAATATAACATAATGGGAAACAGGTGAAAACAATCAGGACAAACTAGACAAACACCGAAACATAGATCGGTGGCAGTTAGTACTCCGGGGACGACGAACGCCGAAGCCTGCCCGAACAAGGAGGAGGGGCATTCTCGGCTGATTCCATGACAGTACCCCCCCCATGACGCGCGGCTCCAGCCGTGCGCCAACCCCGGCCTCGGGGACGGCCAGGAGGACGCGGAGCAGGGCGAGTCGGATGACTCTGGTGGAAGTCCCTCAACATGGAGGGATCTAGGATGTCCCTCCTAGGGACCCAGCACCGTTCCTCCGGACCGTACCCCTCCCACTCCATGAGATACTGCAGACCCCCCATTCGACGCCTCGAATCCAAGATGAAACGGACTGAGTACGCCGGAGCCCCCTCGATGTCCAACGGGGGCAGAGGAGCCTCTCGTATCTCACTCTCCTGGAGTGGACCAGCCACCACCGGCCTGAGGAGAGACACATGGAACGAGGGGTTGATGCGGTAATTAATGGGAAGTTGTAACCTATAGCATACCTCGTTCAATCTCCTCAGGACTGTAAATGGCCCCACAAACCGCCGACCCAGCTTCCGGCAGGGCAGGCGAAGGGGCAGGATTCGGGTCGAGAGCCAGACCCGATCTCCCGGTGCATACACCGGAGCCTCACTGCGGTGGCGATCGGCGCTCGCCTTTTGCCGCCTGATAGCCCGCTGCAGATGGACATGCACAGCGTTCCAGGTATCTTCTGAGCGCCGAAACCACTCGTCCACCGCAGGGGCTTCGATCTGGCTCTGATGCCAAGGTTCTAGGACCGGCTGATAACCTAACACACACTGGAAAGGCGTAAGGTTAGTGGAGGAGTGGCGGAGTGAGTTTTGGGATATCTCTGCCCAGGGAATATATCCTGACCACTCCTCCTGCCGGTCCTGGAAATAGGACCTCAGAAACCTACCCACATCCTGGTTCACTCTCTCCACCTGCCCGTTACTCTCGGGGTGAAAACCTGAGGTAAGGCTAATCGAGACCCCCAGACATTCCATAAACGCCCTCCAGACTCTAGAGGTGAACTGGGGACCCCGATCAGACACTATATCCTCAGGCACCCCATAGTGCCGGAAGACGTGTGTGAACAGGGCGTCAGCAGTTTGTAGGGCAGTAGGGAGACCTGGCATAGGAATGAGATGGCAGGCCTTCGAAAACCAATCCACAACGACCAAGATCGTCGTGTTCCCCTGGGAGGGGGGAAGGTCCGTGACAAAATCCACCGATAGGTGAGACCACGGCCGTTGTGGAACGGGTAGGGGTTGTAACTTTCCTCTGGGCAGGTGTCTAGGCGCCTTACACTGGGCGCACACCGAGCAGGAGGAAACATAAACCCTCACGTCCTTAGCTAAAGTGGGCCACCAGTACTTCCCACTAAGGCAGTGCACTGTCCGACCAATACCAGGATGACCAGAGGAGGGTGACATGTGAGCCCAATATATCAATCGATCGCGAACCTCGAGCGGCACGTACCTCCGACCCTCTGGACACTGTGGGGGAGTAGGATCGGTACGTAACGCCCTCTCGATGTCCGCATCAACCTCCCACACCACCGTTGCCACCAGACAAGACTCCCGGAGTATGGGAGTGGGCTCAATGGACCTCTCTTCTGTGTCATATAGTCGGGACAGGGCGTCTGCCTTAGCGTTCTGTGACCCTGGTCTACAGGTGAGCTTAAATACAAATCAGGAGAGAAACATAGACCACCTTGCCTGGCGAGGGTTCAGCCTCCTCGCTGCCCGGATGTACTCCAGGTTACGATGGTCAGTCAGAATGAGAAAAGGGTGTTTAGCCCCCTCAAGCCAATGCCTCCACACCTTCAGGGCTTGAACCACAGCTAACAGCTCCCTGTCCCCCACGTCATAATTGCGCTCCGCCGGACTGAGCTTCTTAGAATAGAAAGCACAGGGGCGGAGTTTTGGTGGCGTACCCGAGCGCTGAGACAGCACAGCGCCGATCCCAGCCTCGGACGCATCCACCTCAACTTGGAACGCCAAAGAGGGATCTGGATGTGCCAGCACCGGAGCCGAGGTAAACAGGTCCTTCAGATGTCTAAACGCCCTGTCCGCCTCAGCTGACCACTGCAGATGCACCGGACCCCCCTTTAGCAGGGAGGTAATGGGAGCTGCTACCTGTCCAAAGCCCCGGATAAACCTCCGGTAGTAATTAGCAAAACCCAAGAACCGCTGCACTTCCTTCACCGTGGTGGGAGTCTGCCAATTACGCACGGCAGAAACGCGGTCAATCTCCATCTCCACCCCTGACGCGGACAACCGATGTCCCAGGAGGGAGATGGACTCCTGGAAGAACAGACATTTATCCGCCTTCGCATACAGGTCATGCTCTAACAGTCTACCAAGCACTCGACGCACCAGGGACACATGCTCGGCTCGTGTAGTGGAGTATATTAGAATGTCATCAATATACACCACTACACCCTGTTCATGAAAGTCCCGGAAAATCTCGTCCACAAATGATTGGAAGACTGAAGGAGCATTCATTAAACCGTATGGCATGACGAGGTATTCATAGTGACCCAAGGTGGTACTGAATGCTGTCTTCCACTCATCTCCCTCCCTAATGTGCACCAGATTGTACGCGCTCCTGAGATCCAATTTTGTTAAGAATCGCGCCCCGTTTAATGACTCCGTCATACTAGCAATCAGAGGGAGAGGATAGCTGTATTTGATTGTGATCTGATTGAGACCACGGTAATCAATACACGGGCGTAAACCCCCATCCTTCTTCTTCACAAAAAAGAAACTTGAGGACGCAGGGGAAGTGGACAGCCATATGTATCCCTGTCTCAGAGATTCGGTGACGTATGTCTCCATAGCCGCCGTCTCCTCCTGAGACAGAGGATACACATGGCTACGTGGAAGCGCAGCGCCTACTTGGAGGTCTATCGCACAATCCCCCTGTCGATGAGGTGGTAATTGAGTCGAGTGCCAAATCGGCATACTCCGGTGGAATGTGCATGGTGGGAACTTGGTTCGGGCTTTCCACAGTCGTTGTCCCTACGGAAACACCTACACACCGCCCGAAACACTGATCAGACCATCCCTTGAGAGCCCTCTGTTGCCATGAAATGTTGGGGTCATGAGATGTTAACCAGGGAAGCCCCAACACCACGAGAAACGCAGGAGAATCAATCAAATACAAACAAATGATCTCCTCATGGCCCTCCTGCGTTTTCATCCTGAGAGGCGCTGTGACCTCCCTAATCAATCCTGACCCCAAAGGGCGGCTATCTAGGGCATGGATGGGGAAGGGCACATCAACAAGTACAATCCCTAACTTATAGGTGAATTGGCGATCGATAAAATTCCCAGCTGCGCCTGAATCTACTAGCGCCTTATGCTGGGAGTGAGGAAAAACCTCGGGAAACACAACTTTAATACACATATGATCAGCAGAGAGCTCTGGGTGAGTTGGGTGCCTACTCACCTGGAATGACTCATCAGTGCGTCGCCCACTGCCTCGATTCCTAGGAGACCCTCCCCAGCACCGACCAGCAGTGTGTCCTCTGCGGCCACAGTTGGTGCAGGGGACGGCCTCTCTCCTGGTCTCCCTAGCACCAGCACCTCCGAGCTCCATAGGGGTCGGCTCGGAAGTGCTGGGGGATGGAATGGACGGCCCTGAATCCGGACGTCCGCGGGTAGCCAACAGGGTATCCAGGGAATGGACATGTCCACCAGTTGGTCAAAGCTGAGGTTGGTGTCCCTGCAGGCCATCCCGCGTTGGCAGCCAGCGTCCGGAAGTCCAGCGCAAACTCCTGTGCGCTCCTCCTCCCCTGTCTAAGGTGGAATAGACGCTCACCCGCCGCTTTACCCTCTGGTGGATGATCGAATATCGTTGGAGGAGGCGTAGGCAGACCCCCTCTTTCCCATCGCTCAATAGTGCTCACCACCCGTTCCATGGCGGTGCGGAGAGCCTGGATCATGGCCGCTTGGTGTTCGACGCGTTCTTCCATTGATCCAGTTGGCACCGCCGCTCCTGCTGACTCCATGAATGGTGTGTGAGTCTTTCAGGGCGACGTGTATGCGGTGAGCGAAGTCAAGCGCAGGACACCGAGCTACTGGCAGACGAACTTTACTAGCACAGTAATCAAAATACAAACAAAACCTCCAAACAGGGAGGAAACAAAATACGCATACACCCGAACACTGCCGACCTCACGGAAAACAATCACACACAATAACCAATGAGAGACAGGGGGTTATAAAGGGAATACAATATATATATATATATATATATATATATATATATATATATATATATATATATATATATATATATATATATATATTTGCGAGAAGAAAAAAAACATATGGGGGATTGGAAGTGATACAGACAATTACATTGATGGAAGTTACAATCTATCTACAATATTAAAGGGTTAGGGTTACCCCCTGATCTACCCCCTATTTATTTATTTTATTTTATTTTTATTAAAAAACATTGCCTACGGAGAGCGTGATCACAGAGTCGTCCGGAACAGCTGATGCTCTCATGAATGCTTCAGTGTTGCTCGCCTCGAAGTGAGCGTAGAAATCATTTAGCTCGTCTGGTAGGTTCGTGTCACTGGGCAGCTCGCGGCAGTGCTTCCCTTTGTAGTCTGTAATAGTTTGCAAGCCCTGCCACATCCAACAAGCATCGGAGCAGATGTAGTGCGATTCAATCTTAGTCCTGTATTGACTCTTTGCCTGTTTGATGGTTCGTCGGAGGGCATAGCGGGATTTCTTATAAGCGTCCGGGTTAGAATCCCGCTCCTTGAAAGCGGCAGCTCTACCCTTTAGCTGAGTGTGGATGTTGCCTGTAATCCATGGCTTCTGGTTGGGGTATGTACGTACAGTCACTGTGGGGACGATGTCATCGATGCATTTATTGATGAAGCCAGTGACTGATGTGATGTACTCCCCAATGCCATCAGAAGAATCTCGGAACATATTCCAGTCTTTGCTAGCAAAACAGTCCTGTAGCTTAGCATCTGCGTCATCTGACCATTTATTTATTGACCGAGTCACTTGTGCTTCCTGCTTACATTTTTGCTTGTAAGCAGGAATCAGGAGGATAGAGTTATGGTCAGATTTGGCAAATGGAGGGCGAGCGAGAGCTTTGTACGCATCTCTGTGTGTGGCGTAAAGGTGGTCTAGAGTTTAATTTTTTTCTCTGATTGTACATTTAACATTCTGGTAGAAATTAGGTAAAACGGATTTAAGTTTCCCTGCATTAAAGTCCCCGGCCACTAGGAGCGCCACCTCTGGATGAGCATTTTCCTGTTTGCTTATGGCCTTATACAGCTCATTGAGTGCGGTCTTAGTGCCAGCATCGGTTTGTGATGGTAAATAGACAGCTACGAAAAATATAGATGAACTCTCTTGGTAAATTGTGTGGTCTACAGCTTATCATGAGATACTCTACCTCAGGCGAGCAAAACCTCAAGACTTCCTTATTATTAGATTTCGTGCACCAGCTGTTGTATACAAATATACACAGACCGCCACCCCTTGTCTTACCGGAGGCAGCTGTTCTATCCTGCCGATATAGCGTATAGCCCGCCAGCTGTATGCTATCCATGTCGTCGTTCAGCCACGACTCGGTGAAACGTAAGACATTACAGTTTTTAATGTCCCGTTGGTAGGATATCCGTGATCTTAGTTCATCTATTTTATTATCCAATGATTGTACGTTGGCTAATAGGACTGATGGTAGAGGCAGATTACCCACTCACCATTGGAACCTTATAAGGCACCCCGACCTACATCCCTGATATCTCCGTCTCTTTCTCATGTGAATGACGGGGATTTGGGCCTTGTCCGGTGTCTGAAGAAAATCCTTCGCGTCCGACTTGTTAAAGAAAAAATCTTCGTCCAGTACGAGGTGAGTAATCGCTGTCCTGATATCCAGAAGCTCTTTTCGGTCATAAGAGACGGTGGCAGAAACATTATGTACAAAATAAGTTACAAATAACACAAAACAACACACACAATAGCACAATTGGTTAGGAGCCCGTAAAACGGCAGCCATCTCCTCCGGCGCCATTCAAATGCCATGTGAGGTGAATTTCAAACCCAACCATGTAACCTAAAGGTGAACACATTGATGCAGGAAGTCTGTTTCTACCTCCAGACAATGTGTTGGTATTTCCTGCAGTCATTTCCACTAATAGGCTTAATTATGTGGTCTGATTCATCACCAGCATCAGAATGTCTGATCGATAGAGAGATAGACATCCCTGGGACAGAAATTAAAACTCTCTGCACAGGATTTTAGATAATTTGTTTCACTTATAAAATTCACTGAATGTCACTGAATGTGTTAATATTTTGACAGTGTACGTGTGGGAAGGCCTATTGACCTCTAGCATTCGAAAATGTTGCTTTACATGTGTTTTGTGTTCATTCCCACTGGGCACAAACTGGTGAAGTTAGTATTGTTATGTCGAATCTCTGTGGAAAATACATTGGATTTGAAAAAAGTCATCAATCTACACACAATGGCCCATAATGACAAAGCAAAAACAGGTTTTTAGAAATTATAGCAAATGTATGAAACAAATGACATGAATATTCAGACCCTTTACTCAGTACTTTGTTGAAGCACCTTTGGCAGCGATTACAGCCTCGAGTCTTCTTTGGTATGACGCTACAAGCTTGGCACACCTGTATTTGGGGAGTTTCTCCCATTCTTCTCTGCAGATCGTCTTAAGCTCTCAGGTTGGATGGGGAGCGTCGCTGCACAGCTATTTTCAGGTCTCTCCAGAGATGTTCGATCTGGTTCAAGTCCGGGCTCTGTCTGGGCCACTCAAGGACATTTGATATTTGTCCTGAAGCCACTCCTGCTTTGTCTTGGCTGTGTGCTTAGGGTCGTTGTCCTGTTGGAAGGTGAACCTTCGCCCTAGTCTGAGGTCCTAAGCACTCTGAAGCAGGTTTTCATCAAGGATCTCTCTGCACTTTGCTCCGTTCATGTTTGCCTTAATCCTGACTAGTCTCCCAGTCCCTAACACTGAAAAACATCCCCACAGCATGATGCTGCCACCACCATGCTTCACAGTAGGGATGGTGCCAGGTTTACTCCAGACGTGAAGCTTGGCATTCAGGCCAAAGACTTCAATCTTGGTTTCATCAGACCAGAGAATCTTGTTTCTCATGGTCTGAGAGTCCTTTAGGTGCCTTTTGGAAAACTCCAAGTGGGCTGTCATGTGACTTTTACTTAGGAGTGGCTTCCATCTGGCCACTCTATCATAAAGGCCTGATTGGTGGAGTGCTGCAGAGATGGTTGTTGTTCTGGAAGGTTCTTCCATCTCCACAGAGGAACTCTGGAGCGCTCTCAAAGTGACCATTAGGTTCTTGGTCACCTCCCTGACCAAGGCCCTTCTCCCCCGATTGCTGAGTTTGGTTTTCGGAGCAATCTTTTGAATAGTTAGGAAATGTAAAGAGCTTAATCGGCGTTCCAGTGGTGTGTTTGATCCATCACCGGGTAGCGCAAGCTTCCCTCTTATGCGCAAGTGAAGTGAGTTCGGGAAAAAGTGAAACTATGCATCTTATAAATAGTTTTTACATACAAACTTTATATGTCTAAACTCAGAATCAAATAGTCTTCACAACAATAACATGGGCACTGTAGTACAACATTTATTTGTATTAGCAATGTTCAGCATTTATCAAGAGTTCCATCAACAGCCTGAACAACCTCAACGTTAGTACAAGGCTGGACACCCCCTATCCTCATCAACGAGGCCGCCATGGAGACGGTCAACCATTTCAAATTCCTCGGCGTACACCTCACAGAGAAGCCGAAATTGTCTAACCACATGGACACCGTGGTGAAGAAGGCACGACAGTCACTCTTCAACCTCAGGATGCTGAAGAAATTCGGTCTGTCCCCGAGGGCCCTCACAGAGTTCTACAGGAGCACCATCGAGAGCCTACTGTCAGGCTGCATCACAGCCTGGTGCACCGCCGCAGACCGCAAGGCTCTTCAGAGGGTGGTACGCTCAACCAAACGCACCATTGGGTGCACACAACACCAGGTGTCGCAGGAAGGCCAAGAAGATCATCAGGGACCTCAGCCACCCGAGCCACGGGCTGTTCTCCCCGTTTTCATCACTCAGACGCGGGCAGTACAGGAGCATCATGGCCTATAGTTTCCACCCCCAGACCATCAGGCTGCTGAATAGCCACCACTAGTCAGCTACCTTCTCCCCCCTCTCCCCTGCTACTCCCCCCCGCCCAATGGACTTTTACTCTGCACCCACCCCAACGACATTCATCACTGCCACAGTTGTTATATGTATATAGTGCTATTTCTACAGTTGTTATATGTATATAGTGCTATTTCTACAGTTGTTATATGTATATAGTGCTATTTCTACAGTTGTTATATGTATATAGTGCTATTTCTACAGTTGTTATATATATATAGTGCTATTTCTACAGTTGTTATATGTATATAGTGCTATTTCTACAGTTGTTATATGTATATAGTGCTATTTCTACAGTTGTTATATGTATATAGTGCTATTTCTACAGTTGTTATATGTATATAGTGCTATTTCTACAGTTGTTATATGTATATAGTGCTATTTCTACAGTTGTTATATGTATATAGTGCTATTTCTACAGTTGTTATATGTATATAGTGCTATTTCTACAGTTGTTATATGTATATAGTGCTATTTCTACAGTTGTTATATATATATAGTGCTATTTCTACAGTTGTTATATGTATATAGTGCTATTTCTACAGTTGTTATATGTATATAGTGCTATTTCTACAGTTGTTATATGTATATAGTGCTATTTCTACAGTTGTTATATGTATATAGTGCTATTTCTACAGTTGTTATATGTATATAGTGCTATTTCTACAGTTGTTATATGTATATAGTGCTATTTCTACAGTTGTTATATGTATATAGTGCTATTTCTACAGTTGTTATATGTATATAGTGCTATTTCTACAGTTGTTATATGTATATAGTGCTATTTCTACAGTTGTTATATGTATATAGTGCTATTTCTACAGTTGTTATATGTATATAGTGCTATTTCTACAGTTGTTATATGTATATAGTGCTATTTCTACAGTTGTTATATGTATATAGTGCTATTTCTACAGTTGTTATATGTATATAGTGCTATTTCTACAGTTGTTATATGTATATAGTGCTATTTCTACAGTTGTTATATGTATATAGTGCTATTTCTACAGTTGTTATATGTATATAGTGCTATTTCTACAGTTGTTATATGTATATAGTGCTATTTCTACAGTTGTTATATGTATATAGTGCTATTTCTACAGTTGTTATATGTATATAGTGCTATTTCTACAGTTGTTATATATATATAGTGCTATTTCTACAGTTGTTATATGTATATAGTGCTATTTCTACAGTTGTTATATGTATATAGTGCTATTTCTACAGTTGTTATATATATATAGTGCTATTTCTACAGTTGTTATATGTATATAGTGCTATTTCTACAGTTGTTATATGTATATAGTGCTATTTCTACAGTTGTTATATATATATATATATATATATAGTGCTATTTCTACAGTTGTTATATGTATATAGTGCTATTTCTACAGTTGTTATATGTATATAGTGCTATTTCTACAGTTGTTATATGTATATAGTGCTATTTTTACAGTTGTTATATGTATATAGTGCTATTTCTACAGTTGTTATATGTATATAGTGCTGAAGCAGTCATTACTTTGAAGCTATTTCTAATAATGTTGTTTTTTTATTACCATTTTCATTATTTTATTTCACTTAGTCCTACATGTTGGAGCTCCAAGCCAAATATTTTCACTGAACCCTGCAATCACAACTGCAACCCTGTACGTGTGACTACTGTGAAGGTTTCGACAACACAATCACATACATGGATTTTCATTTACACCAACTGGTGTAAAAATCCATTAAATTGATTGTAGAAAGTATTGAAGAATACCAGTGTGCTGTTGGCGTTTCTGTTTTCAAACTGATTAGTAAACTGCCTTTTCAAACTGATTAGTAAACTTCCTTTTCAAACTGATTAGTAAACTGCCTTTTCCCCAAATATTCCAGATGTAAGCATCTACTATTGGAGAAGGGAACTGCATTGGCTTGTATCTGCTCTGTGTGGAGGTCTTCTTGTCACACAGGGCACAGAGAAGAGCTATGTGAGGACACAGTTACATTCATTAGTGGAGACGTGCATATTGTGTGTGTGTCACTGAAAGCCAGTCTAAGAAGTGGTATATCTGTTCTATATGCTCTATTTCTATGCTTTCCTTCTTATGTTTAGTTTTTGCTTCTTTTACTTTCGGTTTTGTACACCAGCTTCAAACAGCTAAAAATATTAATTAATTGTTTATGGAAAATAATTTCCCAGCGGTTTAGATGGTCCAGTGGTTCTCTACACAATACTTGTTTGTTTTGCCACATAAACTGAAATTAGGCGAACTATTAGAATTTTAGCAAACAGGAAATGGCGGAGCGATTTCTGCACTTTAATACACATATAAGTGAATTTGTCCCAATACTTTTGGTCCCCTAAAATGGGGGGACTATCCACAAAAAGTGCTGTAATTTCTAAATGGTTCACCCGATATGGATGAAAATTCCCTGAAATTAAAGCTGACAGTCTGTACGGTAACATCATAGTTATTGTATAATTTCAAATCCAAAGTGCTAGAGTACAGAGCCAAAACAACAACAAATGTGTCACTGTCCCAAAACCTTATGAGCTCACTGTATATAGTATCTAATAAAGTTAATTCCTGTCCCTCATACTAAATCCTCTTCCTCTTAATTCCCCATAGGAACATGATGCTCCTGACAACGTGCCAGTGAGTTGAAGAGAGAGAGAGCTGAAGGTAAACTCAAAGTTATAAAGATGAACCCTATGGAGGAAATGACAACCATGTCTCTGCCGATGTGGGCTCTGTTCTCCAACTCCAGCCAGCTGTACTATAACCCCAACGTCACTGTGGCCCCTACTTCCCTCACCAAGCCCAAGGCCTGTGAGCAGCTCAACATCGCCACAGAGGTCTTCCTCATCCTGGGTATTATCAGTTTGTTGGAGAACATCCTGGTCATCTGCGCCATCATCAAGAACAAGAACCTCCACTCCCCCATGTACTTCTTTGTGTGTTCCCTGGCCGTGGCCGATATGCTGGTCAGCGTCTCCAACGCCTGGGAGACCATCGTCATCTACCTGCTGACCAACCGGCAGCTCATTGTGGACGACCATTTTATTCGTCAGATGGACAACGTCTTTGATTCCATGATCTGTATATCGGTGGTGGCGTCTATGTGTTCTCTCCTGGCCATCGCTGTGGACCGATATGTGACCATCTTCTACGCTCTGCGTTACCACAGCATCATGACTCATAGAAGGGCCGCTCTCATCATCGGAGCCATCTGGACCTTCTGCACGGGCTGCGGCATCGTCTTTATCATGTACTCCGACACCACCCCCGTCATCATTTGCCTGGTGTCCATGTTCTTCACCATGCTGGTGCTCATGGCCTCGCTGTACAGCCACATGTTCATGCTGGCTCGCTCCCATGTCAAGCGCATCGCGGCTCTGCCAGGGTACAACTCCATCCACCAGAGGGCCAGCATGAAGGGAGCCATCACTCTCACCATCCTCCTGGGAATCTTTATCGTCTGCTGGGCACCTTTCTTCCTCCACCTTATGCTTATGATCTCCTGCCCCAGGAACCTGTACTGTGTGTGCTTCATGTCTCACTTCAACATGTACCTCATCCTCATCATGTGTAACTCTGTGATCGACCCTCTGATCTATGCCTTCAGGAGTCAGGAGATGAGGAAGACCTTTAAGGAGATAATCTGTTGCTACAGCCTGAGGAACGTGTTTGAGTGTCTCCCTGTGTGCTATAAACCTGGAGTGGCATAGAACTCTTACCCTTATAGAGTCTTTGGCCATGGGTCCTACATGTGGCGTAGTCAGCAGGATGTGGGCATGAACAGAGTGCATTGGAGTAGAAGACTGTCTTAAAATGTGTCTTAGACTGCCTTGTCCCCATGCAGTCTGATTAAGCTCAACTTGTAGAACCCTTTGTGCCTTAACACTATAACTGCTAAAGCAATGATTTTGACCCGATATTCGTCCACCGAATCAAA